>NC_133619.1:274035913-274200913 GCF_048593235.1 Sminthopsis crassicaudata | reverse complement strand
AAGTTGACTTGTCAGGATCACACAGCTAGTAAGTGTCTGAGGCAGATTTGAACTCAGGGAGATGAGTCTTCTTGACTCCAAGCCCAGATTCTTTATGCCACCTAGCTGCCTTCTGATATATATTAGGTACTTAATAATCAATTTCTGATTGACTGATTGATCTAGTCTAAAGTGATCAAAGAGGTAGACAGTGAAGTGAGATAGCTTAAGTCTATATTAAATTCCTGCTCCAATGGAAGACTAAATTTAAAAGGAATATATTTAGTCTAATCATTGTAAACAATAGTCAACTGAACAGCTATGCACTTTGACCTGCTTTTAAGTTACATGATTGCCAATAGGCTAAATTTACTCCTTCCTGGTTAGGTAGAGGCTGGGTAGCTCCTGATCCTTTACTTGCCTGAAACCAAACCAGTTTCTCAGTGACTAAGGCCCCACCCAAGCCTGACCTATGCCATTTCACACAGTTGCACCTATTGCAGGTACATGGAGTGAGTCATGACCTTAGGCAGCCTGAAGCCACTCCCTCTGGTCCTCTCCTGAAAACAGGCTGGAGAACATGAAACCAGGCACCTTTACCAGGTAGACGATCTGACAGAGATGAGCACTGCTTTGCCTAATCAACTTGTCTTATGGCTCAGTCAGACACACACACACACACACACACTGAGGTGGAAAGGGTGGCAAATCACGGTTGCAATGGAGCCAACCCTTCCAAAGCCATGAACTAGGGCAGGAGTCTTTGTTGTGACGATTACCAAGACACCCCATTATTTGTGAGCAGCAAGTTTATTTCCACACCACTTGGCATTTCTGGTTCTTCTTGCCCAGGGGAAATTCTAGTTTAACCTGGATCATTATGTTTAATACCAGTCAGCCTTTTTGCTACTTTAAGGGATAAGCATATACCACAACTTGTTTAGCATTCCCCAATTAATGGACATTCCCTCAATTTCTAATTCTTTGCCACTGGGGCTGAGTGAGCAGGTCTTTGGAAAAAAATTTTTAAGCTTCTCTGTTTAAGAATTCATACTGTGAAGACCACTGATGGTGCCAGTGTTATGGACACAACAAAGGCTTAGTCCCTTAGATTTCTTTCTTTCTTTTTCTGTGAGGCAAATGGGGTTAAGTGACTTGCCAAGGATCACACTGCTAATACGTGTTAAATATCTGAGGCTGGATTTGTTCTCAGGTCCTCCTGATTTTAGGGTGGGTACTCTATCCACTGCATCATCTAACTGCCCCACCCCGTGGGGGCTAAGTATATCATGGAGTTGGTTCTGGTCACATGCTTTTGGGATTAGAAGTTCTGTTCGTATCAATCAGTTTTTGTGAAGCTTTACCTACCAAAAATGTTCAGGAGATTTTTTATCTGACATTAAAGCCTCTCCATAATTTGGTCACATTCTCCCTATCTAACTTAAAAATCACAGATATTTAGAACTGGAGGGAAGTTTAGGTCTAATCAAATTGATACTCCCCCAGCATGAGCATCAGGGACCTAGTGAATCCATTTCACTATCGTATTCCTACAATAAAACCTGAACTTTTTATAATTTAAAAATATATCTTAACTAACAATAATTGTGGAAAGAATACTAAAGTTAGAGTCAGGAGACTTAAAGTAGTACAGAAAAGGCAGGGACTTGCCTGAGTTCTTCAAATTCTCCTCCAAATGATTTTAAAATAATTCCTTGAAATGAATTCTGGAGCAGCAAAACCCACAAAAATGTGAGGTAAAACAATTTTTCAAATCGGCAAAAAGGTCAGCAAGAAAAGTCTCGTTTACTCAGGTGAGAGTAGAGTGCAACCCTGAGCAAATGCCATGGTCTGGCAAGGAAAAAGGCAAAAAGGAAGGAGAAAAGGATCTATCTGTACAAAAATATCTATAGCAGTTGTTTTTGTGGTGTCAAAGAATTGGAAGTTGACATGATGTCTGTCAATTGGAGAATGGTTGAATAAGTTGTGGTATGTAATTGTTTTTTTTTTTTTCATTTCTTTTTAAATTAAAGGTTTTTATTTACAAAACATGCATGATAATTTTTCATCATTTTCCATTGCAAAACTTTCTGTCCCAAATTTTTTGCTCCTTCTCCCCATCCCTTCTCTTAGATGGTAGTCTAATACATGTTAAATATGTTAAAATATATATTAAATCCAATATATGTATACATATTTATATAGTTATCTTGCTGCACAAGAAAAATCGGATATAGAAAGAAAAAAGTGGTATATAATTGTGATGGAATTCTATAAGAAATAATGAACATAATGCTTTTAGAAAATTGGAAAGACTTATATGAACTGATACAAAGTGACGTACACACAGTAATAGCAATATTGTACAATGATCAATAATAAATGAATTAGCTGTTCTCAGCAATACTATGATGCAAGGCAATTCTGAAAGACTTATGATGAAAAATGCTATCTACCTCCAGAGAAAGACTGATGGAGTCTGTATGCAGATCAAAACAGTAACTTTGCCAAGAAAACCCCAAGTGGGGACATGAGACATCAGTCACAACTGAAAAAGTCTGAACGACATTGTCTCACACCTATTTCTTGCAATCCTTTATGGAACTCATGGCCCATTGCTGAAACTTTGGGCTCATACAGTACAATTTCAATCTTGAGGGCTTCTCATTAGGACTTGTGTCTCTACTAAGGATTCCCCCTGGCAACAGTGAAATCTCTCTTCTTTGTTGGACTATACAAAAATGATTGATCTTCAAATACAAGACTCAAGAGAAACATAAGATGGTAAATAAAAGGGGAAGGAAAAAAACTTTAAAGGTTAAAGTGTTTACATCTTATATGGGAAGATGATATGTGTAACTCTTGAGAACTGTATCTTTGTCAAGAGAGTTAGAAGAGGTATACTTAGAGGGTGTAGGTATAAGTTAACTTTAGTGTGATGACATAAAAAAAGAAATTAGGGATAGAAAAGGAATAGCACTAGGATAAAGGAAAGGGGAGGTAAAATGGGATAAATTATACCACATAAAGAGACACAAAAGATCTGTTAGAACTGAAGGAAAAAAGGGAAGAGGATAATCATTGTTTGAACTTTAATCTCATTGAATCTGACTCAAAGAAGGAATAACATACATACTTAGTTTGGTTTCATCTTTTAGGGAAATAGAACAGGAAAGGGAAAAGGAAAGGAGGGGAGGCTAATAGAAAGGAGAGCAGAAATAAAAAAGCATTGAATATAGGTTTTAGTGTAATTCTGCAAAGAAACACAAAGAGCCCCCAAACAACCCAAACTCCCCTTCTCTGGTGGGCCTCTGCTTCCTAAGGGATCTATTCAATCCTCTGGGATTTATGAGATGTTCAGAGAGTACGAATAACTCTTGTGTGAGGACTTGAACCCTTTTCAGTATCACTCAGCTCCTTTGGTATTTACCTGGCATTAACTTTCACCTGTGGCTCCAAAAAGTTGTAGCCACACCCCAATAAAACAATCTCAGCAGATGGGCAGGGTAGCAGGTTACCCTCAATAGGGGAAAGTAACCAACAGACTTCCAACATGGTGGTGAGTTATGGGGATATCTATCCTAAGCATGTGAAGACTTCTCCCCCCAGAATGAGCAAATGAGAACACTTAGTTCCAATGCCATGAAAGCTGTTATAGCAGGTGCTGTGGAGTGCTTAGAGCTTGGTCAGACATCAGGAGACCAAGATCATCCTCTCCTTCCCGGGGCCATCACTAATTTTTCTTTTTAAACTTTTGTCTTACCACTGGATTTTGATAACTCTAGAAGATAGAATGAGGCTGCTGACATTGTGCAACTCAGCCTTAGTCAAACCCAATTAACACACTAGTCAAGATATCATCGATGATGTCATTAGTAGTCCCCTTTGAAAAAAAGGACAAACAATATAGTCCTCTAGATCAAAGCTTCTTAAACTATAGTTCATAAACCCCATTTGGGGTTGCATAACTGTGGGGCTCATGAAATTCTGACTTATTATCAGTAAATATTTGATTTGTATAGCTATATTATATATCTATATACCTGGGATTGTGTAAAAATTTATTGGGTGAAAAAGGGATTATGAATGGAAAAAATTTAAGAAGCTCTGCTCTAGATGTATATTAACCCAGGGAGAGTATATCTTACAAAGGAGAAGATTCTAGAGTTTCTATAATTGATCTTTCTTCCCTAGACTTGCCATTTTCAAGGATCATAGAGATTCAAAGTCTTTGAAAGAGAAACTAAAAAAGCACAAATTCTGAGTGCATGAATGCAAAAATTTTCATGGCCTCAAGATGGAAGAAAACTTACTCTTTTACCCTTTGTGGCAGCTTCCTCCTATTCCAAATTCTTTTTGAATTGTCCAAGTACTCCCTGTTTTATAACCTCAGAGGTTTGTGGGCTCGTGAGAAAACTATATCCATGGTTCTTCCACTGATGGAGGATTACATAAGCAAAGCACCTTGTCTTCTCCCAGGAATAAAAGTCCTTTCCTTTCCCAGGCCCCCTAGTTGGAATCTGGTTTTAACCCATCCCCTTACCACTTTGGTGCCAGAAAAAGAGAAAACCAAGCAATTTCCAGGAGGGGGGGGATTAATTCAATAATCCATGGCATTGACTCTAGGGACAGAGGTAGCTCTTAGTATGTGTCAGCTTCTTCTGACTCAGCCAGTGATAGGAAATTTTGGCTGCTCTATATATTTCTGATCATTCTAGATAGTTATCTTTAGCTGTTATGTCTTTTTTAGCATCTAGAAAGTTAAGATAAATTCTAAGACAATGCCAGAAGATTCATGATGGAAAACACTATCCACATCTAGAAAAAGAACTGATGGAGTTCCTGAATGAAGATTAAAGCATGCTATTTGTGCTTTTAATTTTTTTTCCTTTTGTTCTATTTTTTCTTTCACAATATGACTAATGTAGAAATATGTTTTACATGACTGCGCATTTATAATCTATATCAGAGTGCTGTCTTGGGGAAGGGGAGAGAGGGAAGAAAATTTGGAACTTAAAATCTTTCAAAAATCAGTGTTAAAAATTGACTTTACATGTAATTGGAAAATTAAAATACTATTAAACAAAAAAATTAAGTATATATAAAAAAGAAAGTAAGAGAGACATTACTATCTCTCCCTTTCTATCTTTGTAGAGGGAATCATGTCTTAGACAGAAATGATAGTAGCCATATTTGTCTTGTATCTCTTTTCATTTCCTTCCTAGAGGTTCTTTCAAAAACTTTGCCACTATTTATTTAGGGTCTATGCAGAAGGGATATTTCAGCACTCCTAATACCAGCCTGGTCTATATACTTATTAGGTCAAGTGAGACTATATCAGAGCTTCAAATGATGCCATGGACCTTTCCTTTCATTTTCCTTTAATTTCTCTTGTTTTTATTTGCTTTGTCCTTTGACAATTTATAAATAAGAAAAATTACTGAAGAGGAAGGAATTCACAAATACATTCGTCAAGGGTTTAGGGAATACTGAGACTCCGTTTTCTCTCTTCTTTAAACAGGGCTTCATCCAGGGATGGTTATTCCCAACATTATTCCCCAAAGATCAACTAATTAAACAAATGCCTGACTGTTCTATGAGCTATTTTAACCTTGCTGACTGGAGGGGAAAGTCCTATTTAAGATGCTCTTTATTTTGCTATAATCACACAAGACAAGACTGCTCTAAGACCCTTCTAAAGGTCTTAAACAGTTCTTGCTTTATATGAGTTTGCTTTACTATAAGAATTCTGAAAGAACCCACACTTCAAAAAGATCCCCAAAAGAAAAGAAATAAACTCACCTATGTTAATTTTACTGTCCAATACTGTGCTTTCTCTATTTCCACCCCTTGGTTAAGTGCTTCCTAGCCTCCTCCTCCAACCTCTCCCCACCTCACTAAAACCTGTGTCCCCAAGAACTCTCCCATATGTGAAATCAAAAGAATTTGCTAGTGAAGAGACTGCTACCATGGTATGATAGAGGACTTGGCTGGAGACTTCTAATTCCTTGAAAAAGGAGACTTTTGTACCAATAGCCCATTAGACCATAAGTCTGCCTTCTGTCAATGTCTGTCTTCCTTAGACCTTTGCTACCTATCCTCTCCTGTCTGTGTCTCTATCTGGTTCTCAAGTGTCTGCCCCTATGTTTATCCTCTGGGTTTCAGTCAGTCCCAACATGGTTGTCCCGGTCCTAACTATGTGTTCTTCCCTCTAATCTTACTTCTCTGTCCCCAACTCCATGTGGCCTTGAACCATGTGCTGACCCCCTCCTTCCACAAGCTAGTGGTCCCCTTCCTGAATCCCTTCCCCACATCTATAGGCAAAATCATATTACATAAAAGTCACTTTATATAGAGATCTGAGAAATTATCTACTTAGATAAAGTGATAGCTGTCCATATCACCTTCCCTATTTTGAAAATTCCATAGTAAAACTACCATCTTCCTTTTTGTCAAAGATGATATGAATTGATGAGGTAATATCTCGAGAATGAGAAGGAACTGGACAGGGATTGGACAATTTAGCCTTTGTCTTCTGGTCAATGGGGTGACTCATTTTGTTTATCTCTTGAAGTGAGGGTGGGGAGCAGTAGTACCAGCTATGCTACTTCCAACCCTCTTCAACTCAGATGCTTTTCCTGTCATAATGAGAATTTACAGGAAGGACATTTTCCCTAGTGTGCCCCAGATCCATAATGGATAGCATGCAGGGCTTGGAATCAGAAAGATCAGGGTTCAAATTCTGTCTCTTAAATTTTCTAATTGTGTGACTATGGGTCAACTTCTCTGATCTTTGATTCACCCCATTCAAATGGGGAATAATTTCTGAAGGATGTATGTCCCAGGGTTGTAACATTCAAACAATATGATATATGTGAAGTATATTACAAGCTTTAAAGTTAATTTTAAACTATCAGTACCACATATCATCATCATCATCATCATCATCATCATCATCATCATCATCATCATCTTCCTATTAGACATTTCCCACCAGATGTCCCATAGATATCAAGGTGATTCATTCAATAGAGTGCTGGATTTGAAAGAAGATCTGAGTTTGAATTCTGCCTCGGAAATTTAGCATCTTTGTGCCCTTAAGCAAGTCACTTAATCTCTCTAAACCTGCTTTACTTTTTTGAAAATGTTAAAACCTTTATTCCCCTCCCCAATCCTGCCTCTGACTTCTGGTCTTCAAAACCACATCTGCAGCCCTTACCATATCATCAGCATCCTTGATCTTCTTTCATCTCTCTTTTGTATTTCCTTCCTTCAGGAAAATGTAAGCTCCTTAAGGGCAGGAACTTTTTTTTTTCATTCTTGTCTTTACACTTGGCATAATTGCTGGCACATGGTAAGGGCTTAATATATTTACTTTCTCCCTTCCTTTCCTTCCTAAATTCTGTTTGTATTTTAATTCTGCATCAAGAGCCCTGATTTTCTGACCTAACTTTATTCACAATATCTTCTTTTAACATTTTTATTTCTATCTTAAATTTTTTCAGAATTCCTTGCCATTATTCTGTGATCTCTGGGGATTAATAGGATTCTTTTTCAGGGAGTGATTATACTTCATTTTCCTTCATAATATAATACTTGTTCATTGTGAGCTGGAACCTTTTTGTATTTTTATTCAGTCTTCCTTCTATCTATATAAGCCTATTTGTGACTTTATTTACTTTTGGGTGTGCTCTCTTGGGCTTTTTATTTATTATGAGCTAGAGAAGGGCATGTAGTAGGCCCAAGCAACCACTGCAGGTAGGGTGGAGCCAGACAACAGGGAAATAATTTCTGAGCTGGAGGGAAAGTTGATTGGAAATTCAGCTGTGCCCTGTCCTTTCAGACTTTACTGTAAGTGGGAACCCAGGCCAGATTGGACCCATCTCTAGCTCTTCTTTTCTGTTAGGTGGCTAGATGGAATCAATGAGCATTGCCTCTTGTGAGAGAAGGTTTAGCCAAGTCTATGCTGCTGCTTGGTAGAAACTAGGGTAAGCCACCCTTTTATACTGTGTAGCACAATAAGCTCACAATATATACATGTCCTGGAAACAAAAAGTCCCGCAAGAGAGGAGAGAGACAAAGAGAGACAGAGACACAGAGAGAGAGAGAGAGAGCGAGAAAGAGAAGAAGAAAGAGAAAGAGGAGGAGGAGGAGAAGGAGGAGGAGGAGGAGGAGAAGGAGGAGGAGGAGAAGGAGGAGGAGAAAGGAGAAGGAGAAGATCAACTACTTTTTGAAGATATGACTGGAAGAAAATTGGTAAGTAAATAAGGGACAGAGGAGACCATGAAAGGTAAAATAGAGAATTTTAGTTCCATAAAATTTAAAAAGCATTTGCAGAATTAAATTCAAAATAAAAGAGTAAGTATTAAATGTCATAGGCATTTGCATCAGATATCACTAATAAAAGTCTGATTTCTAAAATATGTAGGGAGTTGACATCACTACACAATGTTAAGACCTTTTCCCCATCAGAGAAGTAGATTGAGGATAATGAAAAGACTATTTTAAAAAGAAAAATACAAATAATTGGCCACTTGAAAGCATGTTCCAAATCACTAATAACAAGAGAAATACAAATTAAAACAGTTCTAGTTTCATCCCTCACTATGAAAATTGGCAAAGATGGTAAAAGATAAAAATATTGAGTGTTGGAGGGCTTGTGGAAAGAGGCACACTAAAACATAATTGAGTATGAATAGGTCTCAGCATTGTTCCATGTAATCATTACAAAGTATCAAAACAGTCTTAGAATCACAGAATCAGAGGATTTGAAAGCTGGAATCTCAGTGGGCATCTGTGAAAGGGATGCCTAATATATCCAGTAAATGGTCATCTCATTTAGGGATTAAAAATAATCAAAAAGCAGAAGGGGAACAATCAGCATTGTACTGAATCCAATAATTGACATGAGAATTAAGACCATGTCTTTAAGGATTGTCTATTGTGTCACATATACACCATCATTTACTTTTGAAAATCCAAGCAAGTCCTTTGTGTTATATAGGCTAGAGAATTTGGGAGTAGCTTTGCTTTGCCACTGTCTGTGGCATTTGCCAGTGGAGAACTCAATGGCAGTTGATATCTTTATTTTATCCATAAATTAGAATTCTTGGTTTTGAAGTTATTCTTAAGAATATGCAAATATTTGAGACATAGTATCACATAGTAAAGTTATTTACAGTAAACACACAAGTCATATTCAATACATAATATTACATGTTGAAGTTAAATACAAAATAAGTATGTATTATATACATTCTACTACTGGGCATCCTCTGCTCACATGGAACTTCTTCACCCATGACCCTTGGACAAGTCCATAGCCATTTCAGGCACTTCTGTGGCAACTGTTATTCTTTTTTTTATTATTATTAATTTTATAATTATATATTTTTTGACAGTACATCTGCATGGGTAATTTTTTTTATAACATTATCCCTTGTATTCACTTTTCCAAATTTTCCCCTCCCTCCCTCTATTCCCTCCCCTAGATGACAGGCAATCCAATACATGTTAAATGTGTTATAGTATATCCTAGATACAATATATGTGTGCAGAACCTAATTTCTTGTTGCACAGGAAGAATTGGATTCCGAAGGTAAAAGTAACCTGTGTAGAAAGACAATAGTGCAAACAGTTTACACTCATTTCCCAGTGTTCCTTTTCTGGGTGTAGCTGTTTCTGTCCACCATTGATCAATTGGAACTGAATTAGATTTTCTCTATGTTGAAGATATCCACTTCAATCAGAATACATCCTCATCCAGTATCATTGTTGAAGTGTATAATGATCTCCTGGTTCTGCTCATTTCACTCAGCATCAGTTCATGTAAGTCTCTCCAAACCTCTCTGTATTCAACCTGCTGGTTATTTTTTACAGAGCAATAATATTCCATAACATTCATATACCATAATTTACCCAACCATTCTCCAATTGATGGACATCCATTCATTTTCCAGTTCCTAGCCACTACAAAAAGGGCTGCCACAAACATTTTGGCACACACAGGTCCCTTTCCCTTTTTTAGTATTTTTTTGGGATATAAGCCCAATAGTAACACTGCTGGATCAAAGGGTATGCACAGTTTGGTAACTTTTTGGGCATAGTTCCAAATTGCTCTCCAGAATGGTTGGATTCTTTCACAACTCCAACAACAATGCATCAGTGGGTGACTGTTATTCTTAAGAATCAGTTGGTTTTCAGGGGGTAGCTAGGTGGTGCAGTGGATAGAGTACCAGCCCTGGAGTCAGGAAGACCTGAGTAGTCACTTAACCCCCAAATGCCTTAACAAAAAAACAAAAAAAGCTGATTTTCAAAGAAAAAGCCCAGCAACTTTTTAAAAATGGAAATGGCCCAATGAAGATTATAGATAATCATTTGAAATTTTCAACAAGTAAACTGAATTGTCTAAAACTTTGATTATTTCTAATTTTAAAGTGAAATAAATATTTATGTAGATTTATGTAAAGTAGGTAGGCAAGGGATAGATAATTTTTTTAGAATTAAAAAATAGGGATGCTGCTACACAGAATACAAAAAGTACTTTAGCAAGCACAGGCTTATGCAATCAGGAGCTGGAAAGGAAGAAGTATTTCTCTGAGTATGCTTTCTTTGCCAGGATCCATTCTCATCAAGGTCATGATTTTGAAAGCAAATTACTCAAAGAAATGCTAGCCTTAGCAGGAATCAAACAGTCTCCAGAACTGTGCCATAACATCCCTGGGGAAATCTACAGCCAACGGACCTTAATTGTACCCCACTGAACATGCTGGGTATCCTGAGGCCTGAGGAGAAGGCGCCATGGTGTCAGCATCTGGCCTTTCTGGTATATACACATGCTGCTGCCAAGAATAATGCCACAGGCTTCATTCTATACTTGCTGATGTTTCTGTGAAAACTCCATCTGACTGTGTTGGACTATGCCTTGTCATCTTGGATATGATGGGGAAGTATGCAACCAACTAGGGTGAGAAATCAGTTAGAGGAGGACAACTGCCTAAAAATGTCTCCATCTCCAAGATAGATCAATGACAGCTGCTTGAGTTTTCTAATGGGAATTCTTGTGTTGGGACTGAATGCTGCAAAAAAAAGTCCAAGGAAAAACACAAGGTAGCAGACTGGTGGAAAACTACC
Organism: Sminthopsis crassicaudata; assembly: GCF_048593235.1. Classification (NCBI taxonomy): domain Eukaryota; kingdom Metazoa; phylum Chordata; class Mammalia; order Dasyuromorphia; family Dasyuridae; genus Sminthopsis; species Sminthopsis crassicaudata. Next base: position 274,189,801 of record NC_133619.1, on the reverse strand, counting down.
CCAATGTCACAAAGTTGAGAAATGGGAAATCTGAGAGTCTACAAAAAAGCCTCAGAATTGTGAGAAGATAATGAGGTTCTCTGGAAACCCTAAGGAATGAGAGGTTTGGAGTTGGGACATTCTATTTATAGGACAATTACTGCATAAAATTATCCACAGGGGAAAGCTCCAAATCAGTCAACAACAACAAAAAACATCTCGATCTTGAGGACTTGGGGAAGCTGACCAACACTGTGCCAGTCTATAGGGGAACTCTGCACAAATCAAAAGGGAGAAATGACTTGTGAGACTTCCTGTCTCTCTCATCTAATACCTAGCTGTATAGTCAACAAGGGAAATGAATGAGTCAATGGGCAATAAATGTGCAGTTCTGAAACTGGCTCACCACAGAAGTGCCTGGACTGGCTATGGACATGTCCAAGGGTCGTGGGGGGAGAAGTTCCGTGTGGGCAGAGGATGCCCAGGAGTGGAATGCATATAATACATACTTATTGTGTATGTAACTCCAACATGTGATATTATGTATTGAGTATGACTTCTGTGTTTATTGTAAATAACTTTACTATGTGATACTATGTCTCAAATGTTTGCATATGACCTCTATGTCTGCTATGTGGTATGTAGTTCTAATTTATATGTTGGATACTGTCCATCTGCATGTGGTTTAAATAATAATTGCCTGTGACTATGTTATAAGCAAATTAATATATAGTGGTTAGTGTTACAATTTTTTTTGTAATAATAGCTTTCTATTTTTCAAAATACATGCAAAGATAGTTTTCAACATTCACTCTTTTTTGTTTGTTTTTTTTCAACATTCACTCTTGCAAAACCTTGTGTTTCAAATTTTTCTCTGCCTCCCCATCTCATCCTTTCCCTAGACAGCAAGTGGTCCAATATAGGTTAAACATGTGCAATTCTTCTAAACACATTTCCACATTTATCATGCTGCACAAGAAAAATCAAGTAAAAACAGAAAAAATTGTTATATTATGTTGTGATCTACATTTAGTCCCCACAGTCCTCTGTATGCACATGGCTCTCTCCATCACAAATCTATAGCAATTGGTCTGAATAATCTTATTGTTAAAAAGAGCCAAGTTCAGCAAAGTTGATATCATGATCTTATTGCTATATACAATGTTCTCTTGGTTCTACTCGCCTCACTCAGCATCAGTTCATGTAAGTCTCTCCAGGTCTTTCTGAAGTTACCCTGCTCATCATTTCTTATAGAACAGTAATATTTCATTCTATTCATATACCATAATGTATTGATGGACATCCACTCTGTCTTCAGTTCCTTGAGGGGCTACAATTTTTAAGGAAGGAAACAAGTATCTATCGAGTATCTACTACATGCTAGGCACTGTGTAAAATGTTCTACAAATATTATTTAATTTTGATCTCAGGATATCCTGAGAGGTAAGTACTATCATTATGCCCATTTTATTGTTCAGGAAACTGAGGAAATGAGTTAAGTGATTTGCCCAGATCACACAGCTAGTAAATGCATGGGACCAGATTTGAATGAAGGTCTTCTGGACCCAGTACTCTACTTAATATGCTGCTTAACTAATTTTTAACCAAAGGTAATTACAACCAAAGCTTTGGGCTTTTTTTTAAAGAAGATTTTAAGAAGACTGACACAGATAACCAGCTTTTGCTTTTCAACTTCATGTTTCCAAAACTGATTTTATCTTTAAAGAAATTTGCACCCCACATTCTAGTTACTGGGGAGCATGATGAAAGTTTGAAAGGCAAACAGAAAGAGGTAGATTTATTTCCAGCCTCAAAATGATTTTGTGGGAGTTACTTGCAATGTGGGAGTCACACTTCCTCTTCCCTGATTGGGCATTGTGATTGGGATAGAGAGGAAGGTGAACACAATACATTCTCCCTAACTCAGATCAGTTTAAGAGCTTGGAATCTTCCATTGACAAGGGCATCCATTGACAATGGGAAGTCTTAGAGCTATTTGGTCATCTTTTTAGTGTTCCACCTGGGAAGGACTAATTAACAAAGAAGCTGAAGATGTCTTTCTTTAATCCTGGGGCATGTTATTGGCTCTGATTTATTGGGGAGAAGGAAGCATGGCATTGCCTTGAAGCTAGGGTTCTAAGGTTAAATAGATGGCAGATATGGAAACAAAGGCTGGAAGCTTTAATGTAAAAGGATACTAGTTGGAGCAGCAATAAAGAAATTCGTGGACCATGCCAAGGAGCCATGGGAAGCACATTTCATTGCTAGGAGGCAGAACTATATGGATTCAGGCCGAAGATGGCTTCTAACTGCAAAGAAGCCTAAACATTGTTTGGAGGAGGAGAGTTACTCAGAGAGGAGTCTCTGATCCCTTATTACTGGATCATGAGTCTAATGTGTCTATAAAAAGCTGAGAATTAGTCTTCCTTACTTCTATTCATTACTTTGTTATAATGTTTCAATAATTTGCTATTTGACTTTGGGTATTTCTTCATCTATTAGAAAGATAAGTCCTTGATGATGGCTCAAGAACAGTACCTGGCACATAATAAGACATATGATATTGCTATTATTTGGTAACTAGATTTATCCATGGGGATTCCTGAGTGCTGGGGAACAAAAAAAAAAGAGTCAAAAGGTAATTCTTGCTAAAAATATGATGGACTAAGTTCAAATTCAGACTATCTATGTGATTTCTATCTGCCTCAATTTCCTCATTCTATAAAATAACATAAGCTAGAATGTACATAGTATTTAAAGGTTTATAAAATGCTTTACTCATTTCATTTAATCTTCATAATAATTCTGGAATGTAGATGCAATTATTATCTTCATTTTAAGGAAACAGGGAGGGTTCTATTTCTATTGAGTATGTGAGAGGATTTGAACTCTGGTATTTCTCACTCTAAGCCCCTCCACCACTCTACCTAACTAGTTGATAATGGGGATAATAATAGCACTATTCCACAGAGTTGCTGTAAGAATAAAATGAAATAATATCTATAAAAAACTATGAGAAGCTTAAAGCACTATGTAAATGTTAGTTATTAAGGCAATGGGGTTTGGAATATTTCCAGACCACTTAAAATGGTATCACCTATGTAGGAGGTGTTAGGGTCTTGTTCTTGGTAGACACAGGACTGATCCATGCTTGAATACTCAGACTTGGCCTACCCAGTGCATGGAAGCAACTTTTTCCCATAGGCTAAATAGCTAGAATTATCTGTGTCTTTAAATCTACATGACTAAGCAGAGTTATTATCCTTATTTCCCCACATCTTGGGGGGGGAAGGAGTCATAGTTGGTGATATTGTGCAGGAAGTGGAGAAGGGCTGGGGGGACATCTTCCCCTCCCCTTAGACTTTGTAACACCAAGAAATAGGTTTGAATTTCTGTTTCATTTTTTTTCTTTTTGGTTCTAGGACCCAGGAGCTCTAGTCATAAGGACCTTGGAGCTCAAGATTCCAGGCTAGAAATTGTGACCAGCGCAGCAAGAAAACTCAGAGATACAAACCCAAGGGTGGGGCTTTGGACTTAAATTTGATGGGACTAAAGCTATGTAGGAACAGTATTTCCCTGTGAATCCTATCATTATCCTCCTGAGGTGGTATAGAGGAGATTACATTCCATCTCAAGGGACTAGGGGAAAATGTTTGGATGTTTGCTGTTGATATATCACCGAAGTAAATACTCTTTTATAAAAATCAATCCACTAAATGGTTAAATAGAACTGGGGTGCCTGGACAATTAAACTGGAGGGAATGAAATTTCTTTTCTAACAAAAGGCAGACAAAAGAGAACTTCAAACGGTATTAGAGAATCATAGGAGGAGGCTTGAGAATATAACAGATCTGTTTGGGGGGTGAGTTGGGAAAGGGGATGGTCATATAAATATTATTATTATTGTCCAAAGTGGCATAATTACTAAATAGCAAAATGTCTTTCTCCCTCCCTCCCTCCCTCCCTTTCTCTCTCTCTTTTTCTTTTTCTTTCTTTCTCTTTCTTCTTTCTTCCCTGCCTCCCTCCTTTCTGCTTGCCTGCCTGCCTGCCTGTCTTCCTGCCTTTTGTTTCTGCCTTCCCTTCTTCTTTCCTTCTCATCTGGGCTGGAAGTGCAGTGACCACAGAGAGACCAGATCCCCTTCTTATTTCTGAAGAAGCTCTTACCTTCTTAACTTTTCTAACCTTCTCTGAGAACTCCTCAAGCAGCCTGGCAGTACCCCCTTGCTCTTGAGGAAGCACCATTTTGATGCCGGAATTATTGCAGACACCTAATCAATCTTAGCCCTACTGAAGTTCAGAGATCCTAAATTCAATGGATCCACTAGTCTCAACCTCCCCCAGGACAGATACAGGCCAGATATAGAGGTAGGATTCAAACACAGGTGCTCTTATTTCAAATCCATGCTCTACATTATGTTATTTCTTTTCAAATTATCATTTAACCAATATGCTAATACACATTTTTCATTCATTTCAGCCAAAATCTATGAAACAGCGATTGAGTGCAGAGTGCCATGTGAGGCAACAAGTGAAGTATAAAGCATTTCCCCCAAGCTCTTTTCAGGGCACAAGCTACTTTTTCAAAGGGTAACTTGGCTTTGTTGAATGATGCCTCAAGTTCTTAACATATACCTGACATTTTCTAGTCTTTCAGTTGCCCCACTCTGGGGGGAGGAACCCAAAACACTGTCTTCTGTGCTGACATGTCTAATACAGCAAAGAAGTTTCTATTAATTGTGCTCTATGGAAGCCCAGTCCCAGGCTCAATAAACCTTGCAAATGTTAGCATTCTGTGACAGCTCAGGATTCAGCTTGCCTTTAGAGTTTGTCCTTCATCTTCTAAGAATGTTATTATTAATCCCTCCTGGTAAAATGGGGCATCTGTTCCAAAAAGGAATATCTGGAGTATTTGATTTTCTTAAACCCCAACAGACTTAAATAGAATCCTCTAAAAAGAATCATTTACAACTCTTTTCTTGGGAATCTAAAGAGAATGGTGGGGAAAAGACACATATTAGTCTTCATAAATATTTGTTGAATGAATAAATGAATGGAGACACAAATTAGCTACCAGTTGATTTTTGACTAGGATTTACACCTAAATTCAGTTGTCAATTTAAATGACTTTTTAATAAGTTCCCAGGGCAGAATCTCCTTTTCTAGGTGTGTTCACAGCAGCACTGTGGCTGTGACTATTTCAGTGCAGTCTTGGGTCAAATTAACTCTGACCTGCTACTTCACCCTACTTCCTTGTACTGAGCTTACCATCTCTAAAATTGATGAAGTTCTGAAAAGTGTGTTGGACAGAGAGAAACTAAAAAATTAATCCCAGAGGCAGGTAGGAAGAAAGCACTGATAGAGGTCAGTTTAGCTCCATGATCCCACCCTCTGGGGAGGTCATCCAGTCTAAAATCCAAATTATATCAAATCCCTGAGACCCACCCTCTGTACAGGTCTCCAGCAGTCTCACTTTGCCATGTTCTGTCAGAAATCCCAGTCATGTCCCTGAGGCTAAATTTTCCCTATAAAATCTACTTATGGCCCATTCTATGGGGATTCTGGGTAGTGGTGACTTTGTCTTTACCCTACCCCCACACCACATGGTATCTCTCCAAACTCCACTCTGCTTCCCAACCCCACTTCTCCTCTTTATAGCTAGCTGACTTTTTTTAGGATGCTAAGTTCCTTTCAGGATTTAGCCTGCCAGCTAAGGGCATGTGACTCAATCTCATGGGTGCTCCCTTTCTACTGGGTAATTGTGAGTTCCACTGAGGAACTTGTCTTTCATATGCTCTCCCAACTCTACTTCATATTTACCATTCCTTGTGTCTATTGTATTCCTTCATTTTGTCTGTAACCTCTTCTCTAAATAAATCTACCTTTTGCCAAAGAGAATGGCCATTGTGAATTCTTTACGTGACTGAACCCCAACTTTTGATGCCTGACATAATCTGGTGTCTACGTCATCCACATCAAAATCACTAGCTCTTACACTGTGTTCTAGCCACAGCATTCCTACTTGTACTTTCCCCAGGTAATTTGCTATTGCATTAAAAGGTTGGGTTTTTTTGTTCGTTCGTTTGTTTGTTTTTTTGTTTTTTGAGCCTGGTAGAGTACCCTTCTAATCCCAGCTACTATGCAGGCTGAGGCTGGCAGATCTTGAATTCAGGAGTTCTGAGTTACAGTGAGCTAAAATGACCAATTATGGAGTCATCCGCCCAACTCAGAAATAGAGATGGTCAAAGCTCCCATGCTTGTCAGTAGTGAGATTAGGTCCATGAATAGGCTTTTGAGTAACTCCTGTACTAGTCTGGATAAGATAAGAAGATACAGTTTAAAAAATAGTTTATAGCTATAAATTTGCATACTTTTACAATATATAATCTATTTTACATATACAATAATACAAATAATATGTAATATAAAACATGCTATATACATATATAAAATATATTTATATCTACTGTTAAATATTATCTTGTTAGATTCAGCTCAGCATTCCAGATTGCTAATAACTTTTTTTAGCTACAAATCTTATGTTCCAATGTATTTGCTCTTTCTCCCTATTTATTTTCTTTTATAAATTTTCAGTTTATTGATAAAAGGCTGAATATCAAGACACTGGCACATTACACTGGTGGCTTCTAAGTTTGGGGGCCATTATGGAAATGTAGGATTTGAGAAAGAAATAACTGAGAAAGCAATACATAGCTTAATCATTGGCCATGAACGAAAGCTCTCATGATGGTCAAATTTTCTATCAAAACAGTAAATAAGTAAGAAGAGTATAAAACATCAAATCTCAGACAACTTTGATCTAAGAAAGTCCCAAGAGAATAAATTGAGTGACATCAGACCATTGATTATTAATCATACTACACAATTTCTGAAAGAGAGGTGATGGAAAGGGTACAAAAAGAGACATTTTGGGATGCAGCCAATGTGGAAATTTATTTTGCTTTAACGATGTATATTTGTTATGAGACTTTGTTTTTTTCTTTTTTAATGTGGGGGGAGGTAGAAGGAAGTGAAAATAGACTTTTTAATACAAAATAATTAAAATGTTTAAAAATAATAAATTGAGTGAGATTCTTATTTTCCATGGTTCTTTAAAATTGATGAGTTTTCATTAAGTAATGGTATAAATTAAAAAGTATTATCAGAGGGGCAACTAGGTGGTACAGTGGATAGGGAACCAGTCCTGAAGTCAGAAAGGACCTGAGTTCAAATTTGACCTCAGACACTTAACACTTCTTAGCTGTGTGACCCTGGGCAAGTCACTTAGCCCCAGTTGCTTCAGGGGAAAAAAAAGTATTATCAGAAATAACTATTCAGGACAGTGTTGAATACAATCTTATCAGATGACATAATTTAATAACATACATTAAGAATCTTAGAAAATGGAGATTTGACATACAATTTAAAATTTTGCATATAGGGCTCTTTTTGGTCAAAATTAAATATTATTGATTTCCAGTCAATCTTTTTATCACAGAATCTCAACCTTTTGTCTGAACCAGTACTAAATCCATTCAATTGTATTATCTTCCATTTCACAGCTTTCTATTTTCAATTGTCTTCTTAGAAAATGAAATATCCTATAATAAATGTATTTGTTGGTAGTGGATAAGTATAGTCCCTCTCTGGTAAATACCCATGTGTAAGTTGGAAAATATATTAGAAAAAATATATGCAGCTAGGTGGTGAGGTAGATAAAGTGCCAGGCCTAATTAGGAGGACTCATCTTCCTGAGTTCAAGTATGCCCTCAGACTCTTACTAGTGATGAAGTACTGAGTAAATAAGTGGGATTGGCAGAAAAATACTTAAGCACAATTACAATTGTGTGTAAGCACCATCAGAGAATCCAAAAAAAGAGGCCTACCTATTACACAAAGTGATGTATAACCCTTCCCACATGCTGGCTTACAGTTGCCTCAGAAGATTGATCTTTACCAGTCTAGGTCTTTTCACTTTGGGTTATTAATATCTCTGCTTATTCCTATAAATCAATTTGAACTGGCTCAGTAATACAATGGTAAAGCACTCCGGAAGTGTTTGTGAAGCCTTGGAGGACACTGCTGCTTCCCTGAGGCTTCCACTGAAGCAGGAACTGTCTGCCCTCAACTCAGACCGACATATTTCCCCAAGCCACTAACAGTCACATAACAAGGTTCAGCAGCCACCAGCTTTCTTTATTATATAAAGGGAAAATAAATGATAGCAATGAAAAACTAGAAAGCAAAGGAGTAAGAGTACTGTTTGTGGATATTCTAAATGCTGATGCAGAAATGGTCTTTTCCTGCTTTAGACTTTAGGATGAGGCAAAAACAAAAACTTAGAAGAAGGAAACTTAAAAGAGGAAACCTGATTAACAGACTTCCTTCCCTAATGAGTAACAGGAGAAGAAAATTGCCTCTGAGGATTTACTTCACTTAGCTCACCAACCAGGGCCGACACTAAGCAAGCATCACACTGATCTCAATCTTTCTTCAGAAAAGAAAATCTGAAAGGAAATGTCAGGACACCCCAGCATCTGTCCCCATGATCCCCAAATTGAAGACAACTTAGTCACATCAACTGGCACTCCCAACTCCTTCCTGGCTTGTGTGTGTGTGTGTGTGTGTGTGTGTGTGTGTGTGTGTGTGTGTGTGTGTGTGTGTGGTGAGGAAATCAGGTTAAATGACTTGCCCAGGGATTTGAATTCAGGTCCTCCTGACTCCAGAATCAAGAATCAGTGCTCTATCTACTTGCAATATCTAGCAGTTCCCCTTTCTGGCATCTTTCTCCCATAAATCTAACAAGTACTGTTTCAAAAATTCCAATTCTAAAATATCACTAGATGTTGTAATGAGGGAAAGGAAAGGGGGAACCCCATTTCTCGGCGCATAGATAATAAGATAATCCCATGAGGTGCAGTGTCCCCTGTAAAATGAATTTACAGGCCCGAAAACCTAGATTATTAAATAAAAGGTTTATTGTAGGAATTTGAAAGTAAAACTCAGTTAGAAAGACACCAGGGCCAGAGGTGGCCACTGGGCGGACAGGAACCCTTACATGGCTGGAAGGATACCATGTGTTGGCTGGGAGGGCTCCTGCAAAGAGGGCGGTCCAGCTTGTTTCTTTTATACCTAGAAAATGATGGGCGGTACCCAGTTCTGGTGGGCTTTTCAGTTAGCCCAGATCAGGTGAGGGCTGGGGGAAGCTGAGCTGAGAGTGGGGGGGCTGGACCCAGATATTCAAAGGATGCCTTTGACCAGGATTTGTGAATCAGGTCAGCCATGGGTTGGGCAATTAGGAATCTTAAAGGGACCCCAATCCTCATCAGTTGGATTTCAGGATACCATCATCTCCATGGCAATTCAGTTACAGCACCATGCCAGAGATGACATTGTTTAACAACTTGGTTAAAAAAAAAGGAAATGAGAAGTCTGGCATGACTTGTTTTAAAGAGTTCAGATGGGCTCTTAGGAATCACATCTTGCTTTTCTAAGTTCTCACAAACCATTCCTTCAGAACTGGAAATTGAGTGGATGCCCATCAATTGGAGAATGGCTGAACAAGTTATATTTATAAATGTAATGGAATATTATAATTCTATAAGAAATGATGAGCAGGCTGGTTTCAGGAAAGCCTGGAAAGACTTACCTGAACCAATGCTGAGTGAAATGAGTAGAAGCAAGAAAACATTGTACACAGTAACAAGATTATATGATGATCAACTGTGATGGATTAACTCTTTCAACAATGGCATAGTTCAAGACATTCAAGACAAATCTATTAGACCTGAGATAGAAAATGCCATCTGCAACTAGAAACAGAATTATGGAGACTGATTATGGATCCAAGCACACCATTTTCATTTTTTTGTTGCTATTGTTTGTTTTCTTGGTTTTTTTTTCCTCATGTTTTTTTCCCCTTTAAATCTGACTTTTCTTGAACAACATGACAAATATGGAAATATATTTAATATATATTTAATATATTTAATTGCACACATTTAGCCTATATTGGATTGCTTGCTGTCTTGGGGAGGCAGGAGAGGGAAGGAGAGATAGAAAAATTTGGAACACAAAGGTTTACAAAAATGAATGGTGAAAACTATCTTTGCATGTATCTGGAAAAATAAAATATTGAAAAAAAATTAAAAACAAATTCCTTTAGCACAGAATTTTATCTGGAATAAAAAACACATTTACTGTCTTTAATTGGAATACCCACCTTCTGGTTCTGCTCATTTAATGTAAGTCTCTATAGGCCTTTTTGAAATTAGCCTACTCACCATTTCTTATAGAACAATAATATTCTATTATTCATATACCATAACTTGTTCACTCATTCCCCAGTTAATGGGCATCCACTTAATTTCCAGTTCCTTGCCACTACAAAAAGATCTGCTACAGACTTTTTGTACATTTGGGTCCTTTTCCCCTCTGTTATGATCTCTTTGGAATACAGATCCCACTAGGGGCACTGCTGGATCAAAAGGTATGCAGAGTTTGATAGCCCTTCAGGCATAGTCCCAAATTGCTCTCCAGAATGATTGGATCAGTACACAACTCCACCAGCAATGTATCAGTGTCCCAGTTTTCCCACATCCCCTCCAACATTTATCATCATCTTTTCATTTCATCTTAGTCAATCTGAGAAGTGTGAAGTAGTACCCCGGAATTGTCTTAATTTGAATTTCTCTATAGAGCCCAGTTCTTAAATGGTGGGTTGCAACCCCATTTAGAGTCTCATAACTGAATGTGGGGATTATGAAATTATTGTTTATTATCAACAAATATTTGATATTTATGCCTATTTTCTATATCTTTATACCAAAGGTCGTGCACGCAATATATGAGGCACATATATTTCCTATATATGTGTCTTAAAAACCTGCTGTCCATGCTTTCCAAAGGATGGAAGGAGGAATGGTAGGAATTGTTGGCTCATACAAGGAACATAGATGGACAAACTTTCACTATTTCTTCATTTCCCCCTATAAGGAGTATGTTTCCAACATGGCTCCACTCTGTTATTTCTATTAATTTTCTGTCTCTTTATTTCATACTTTTTTGAAATTTCCCAACCCTGGCAAAGGGGGAAAGAGGAAGTTTAATATATCCAGGCTCATTTTCCTTGCTCTTCTCTTTGGACTGCCAAAATTATTTTGGCACTCTCTCAGAAATTCCTCAGATCAGTTTCTTCAGATTCCTCTTCCCCTATAATCTTTTTTCTTTATAATAGTTGCAGGCAAAAAACCAGGACTACCTAAAAATAACAAAGAATAAGCAGAACTTGTAGCGAGCTGTCGTCTCCAGAAGCTGCTGGATCGCTCTCTGGGAAGAGATCTGCTGTGTCTTCTACTCAAATCTCTCCGACAGATTCTTCTTCCTGTAACGAACCGTTGTCTCCAGGCAGTTGCTGTTAACTCTTGTCCAGAGAAGTGACTTCCCTTCCTGCAGGGAGCCCCGTCAAGCCTGATGCAATGCAGAGTCTTCTTCTTGAATCCTGCCTCTGAATCTCCTCCAGTTCTTATCCTTCTCCAGGCCGATCTGCTCTCTGGGCCCAATGCTGTCTCTTTTATCCTCCCAGAGAATGGGCGTGGGATAATGCAAGGGCTTCTGGGAAGAACCACCTCAGCCAATGAGCCTGCTCCTTCTATCAAGTCAACCTGAGTTCTCACCTTGTAATTGTCCAACCTGAATTCTCACCTTGTCACTATCCAGACAACCCGAGTTCTCACCTAGTAATCCCAACATCTCCCCCTTTCTTTTGATTTAGAACATAGGACAGTCATGATCTTGAAACATAAATCCATCAATATGGGAAGTATTACACATAATTACATAAATTACATAAGCACATAGTAACATAGTAACATAATACATGCTAGAAGTATATGACAAATAACATAATCAAATAATCATAAATTGAAAATTTATAAATGTCCATAAGTCCATTGTCCAATAGTCTCATCTTGTGTGAGGAAGTCCAATGATTCCTGCTGGTTTTTAAAGTTCTTTAACAGTCTTCTTATTATCCATGCTCTTTCAGTGTCAGATGTTTCTTAGATCTTCTCCTTTATTTTGAGGTCTTTCTCTTTTTCTGTCTCTCTCTGATGGACAAGGCGAATATGACTCGTTGGCACCCATCTGATTCCTTCTCCTGCTGAAGAAATACAAGCAAACCCTCTCCCCCAGGCAGTTAACCTATCTGGTCCCTTCCATTCACCACTTTCTGGATCTCTCCACATCACCTGGCGATTATCTAAGGACAGTGGAGATGCTCGCACTGGACACTGTCCTTCTGGTGGGTTATAAAACCTGTCTGCCGGAGCCAGTGCATCTTTGTCAAAAATTAGAAAATTAATGGTATAGAGAACTAAATTTAGAAGTTCCCTAGGGCTACCTGTGGCTCCCCCTTTCTTTTGTTTTTGGAGGAGTGTCTTAATATCTCTGTTTCTTCTCTCTACTATTGCCTGCCCTTGAGGATTAAAGGGTATGCCCGTGGTATGTAAAATCTTTGGACATCTAAGAGCTCAGTGTAGGTATGGAGATACAGTGAGAAGACAGGGTGAGAGAAGACCTAAAACTCCATGTCCAAAATGTCACAAGGGCCTCCATTGGGCCTCCGAATGTAGATTGACCCAGGGAAATGACAGGTGGGGCCCAGCTTCAGCCCCCCAAGTGGGGCATGATGGCAGCCGAGGTTACATCCAGAGAATTTTAAGACATAATCAATCAGCCAAAAGGCAATCAGATGGAAGAAAGCGATTGAAATTAGGAAAAATAGAGTTGTGTGCAGTAGAGACTACCGAGATACTCCCTGGAGAAGTGAAATCTGTTCCTGTTGAGCCTATGGATCCTTTGCCTCCAGGCACAGTAGGCTTGACCATTTCACCTTCTGAGAGTGCCTACAAAACAGTGTCCATCCATACACTGATGTGGGAGACTGGAGAACGTGTATCTTATATCCCAGTCACTAACACAGGCAGACAACGTGTGATTTATCAACCAGGAGAAGTAGTAGCATCAGGCTTATTGTTACGGACCCCTAATAAGCAACCTAGTGATAGTCGCCTAGATTTTGAATCCAATGAACAAAATCCAGGAATATATTGGACAGCAGCTGTGACAGCTGACCGACCTATGCTTACTATTTATATAAACGGAATACCATTTGAAGGATTGGTAGACACGGGTGCAGATCGTACAGTTATTAGAGGTGCCAATTGGCCCGGTCACTGGCCAAAGATTAAAGCAGACACCTATATGTCTGGGGTGGGAGGATCAATAGCAGCAGAAGTTAGTGCTAGGCCTTTGAGATGGGTATTTGAAGGAGAAACAGGAGCTTTTACTCCTTTTGTGGTTGAAAAAATCCCCATCAATCTGTGGGGAAGAGACATTTTACAGCAGATAGGATTACAAATAAGCACTTCGGCTATTTAGGCAGGGCTGCTGTTGAAGGCCTACCTGCACTTTCACCAGTTCCTATTCAGTGGAAGACTGATTCACCAGTGTGGGTAGAACAGTGGCCCTTAAGAAGTGATAAAATTCAGGCCTTATTAGACATAGTGCAAGAACAACTTGACCAAGGACACTTGCGGCCTTCTCTAAGTCCTTGGAATTCCCCAGTATTTGTGGTGAAAAAGAAATCTGGAAAATGGAGGATGATAACTGATCTAAGAAGAGTAAATGAACAGATGGAAACTATGGGAACTCTTCAGCCTGGACTTCCATCTCCTACTCAGTTGCCAAGAGAATGGCCTCTATGGGTTATAGACATTAAGGATTGTTTCTATTCTATTCCTCTAGATAAGGAGGATATGAAAAGATTTGCTTTTTCAGTGCCTAGTGTTAATTTGGCCGAGCCTTATAAAAGATATGAATGGACAGTTTTGCCACAGGGAATGAAAAACAACCCTACTATGTGCCAAATGTATGTTGCAGCTGCTCTTGCTCCAGTAAGAAAAGCCTTTCCAAAAGTAATATTGTTACATTATATGGATGATATTTTGGGATGTGCACCTGAGGAACAAATGTTAGAGGGATGTCTACAAAGGACCATGGAAACATTAAAGTACTACAAACTGCATATAGCTACAGAAAAAATTCAAAGACATGCTCCTTTTCAATATTTAGGATATGAAGTATATCCTAAGATACTCACAGTACAAAAGCTTTCTTTAAGAACAGAGAAGTTGAACACCTTAAATGACTTTCAAAAATTAATAGGAGATATCCAATGGATGCATCCAGTGTTAGGCTTAACTACCAATCAACTACAACCTCTATATGACATTTTAAGGGGAGACAGTGCTTTAAATTCACCACGCCAGCTTACAAAAGAAGCACAAAAGGCTTTGAGAGAAGTTGAACTGGCTTTATCCAATGTGGTTGAAAGAGTCACTCAAAAACCCTTGGAAATATCAGTTTTTGCTACAAAAGAGGCACCCACAGCAGTCCTTCATCAAGGAGACAGAGTGATTGAGTGGGTGAACCTCCCAGCACAACCAGAACAAAGCCTTACACCTTACCCAGTGCTTGTGGCTAGGATTTTATTAAAGGCTATTAAGAGAATAACACAATTATCTGGAATAAGTCCTGAAAAAATATACACATTCTATACTAACGCACAAATTAATGTATGCTGTGAGACCATCCCAGAATGGCAAATTTTATTGGCCACCGCTCCAAATTTTGCACATGGATCTCCATTAAAGATTACCCGGCTACTACATAATTGGCGATGGATTTTTGAAGAAAAGGTTTCTAAGGTTCCTCTTAAAGGACAAACAATCTTTACAGATGCCTCCAAAGAAAATATTTGTGCCATATACTCTCATGATTTAACCATAAAGAGAGTAATCAGGACTCCTTTTCAATCCACTCAACAGAATGAATTATTTGCTATCATGCTAGCTCTTACTTATTACCCAGGAGACGTAAATATAATTACTGATTCAGCCTATTCAGTAGGTGTAGTACAAAGAATTGCCACAGCCCAAATAAAATTTGCAGCCTCCAATATTTATCAGCTCTTTAAGGAACTTCATGAGCAAGTGAGAAAACATCCAGGCAAGATTTATATCTTGCATGTCCACTCACATAGTGGACTTCCAGGTCCCATTTTTGATGGAAATTCAAAGGCAGATAGCCTTCTAACCATGTTAGCTAGTAGTCCTTTATTTCAGGAAGCACAAGAATCTCATTCTAAATATCATCAGGCTGCTTGAGCTTTACGTTTACAATTTGGAATCACAAGAGAGGAAGCTAGGAGCATAGTAAAAAGCTGTACAGCTTGTCTTCCTTTCCATGCTCCTACACTCCCTTCAGGGAAGAATCCTCGTGGTTTGAGACCCAATGAAATCTGGCAAATGGATGTGACCCATTATAAAACTTTTGGTCGTCTATCTTTTATTCATGTTGTGGTAGACACCTTTTCAGGATTCACATTTGCAATGCCAGCAGCAAAAGAGACAGCCCGAGTGGTCACTGAATTCCTTATACAAGCTTTTGCAATATGGTGTACCACAAGCAATAAAAACAGACAATGGACCTGCATATACGTCCAAACATTTTACACACTTTTGTGCACAGTATAAGATTTTACATACCACGGGCATACCCTTTAATCCTCAAGGGCAGGCAATAGTAGAGAAAAGAAACAGAGATATTAAGACACTCCTCCAAAAACAAAAGAAAGGGGGAGCCACAGGTAGCCCTAGGGAACTTCTAAATTTAGTTCTCTATACCATTAATTTTCTAATTTTTGACAAAGATGCACTGGCTCCGGCAGACAGGTTTTATAACCCACCAGAAGGGCAGTGTCCAGTGCGAGTTCTCACCTAGTAATACCAACAAGAACTTGCTGCCTCAAGTCAGCCATTTCATGGGAAGAAAAGGAAACAATCACTTATTAAACACCTACTATGTGCTAGGCACTTTACAAATATTATCTCATTTTGGAACTATCCATGACCAAGAAGATGAGAGAAATTCTTCATGAAGACTTAAATGGATGTAGAAAAAGATTCAAGGCCAAAAGTGTAATTCTGGTTGGAATTAAATTTGATCATGTCCTTCTCCAACTACTTCTGTGGGAATCTCATCTGCTGATACTGAGATCTGAGCCCCACATGAAAGTGAGTTCCCCAAATGATGGAGAGGGCAGGTGTTCATGTGTAAATGGAAGCATGTTGAGGATGATGACAGCAGAGTAACCCATGAGTGATTATACAGATCCAGAACTTTGGATTTGCCTAGCAAGGAACTAATAACTAAAACTTGTGGTACAAGGACATGCTGCAACAGGCTTCTACATTAAATGTCTGAAAAGCCCAGGGCTTTTTGGCCTGGTTACTTCACTCTGATTAAATCACAGGAAGGATGCTTCCATAGCTGGGTACAATGCCATAGCTCTTTCATTAAGGGGGTGGGGTTGGGGAGAAGATATCTGATGTCATCTTAAGCTCAGAGAAGCCTGGAGCTTCATGGGGCTTTCCAGAAGTATCTTCAGAGACCAAGGTTTCTCTTGATTTTCTTCATATGTGGATTCAATGGATCAGCATAGGAAGTAAAGTAGCCTGGAATCTCTGTGACAATATTTCATTTTCCTGCAGCCAAACTGTATTTTGTTTTACTTTCCATTACTATTCCTGGATATAGCCACTGAAGCATTAACCTCTGCCTTTTTGTAGGATCTTTGATCCCTTTTTCCAGAAGTTGAGGTTCAAAGAAGAAATTTCCATATTTTAATCTTCCCAAAAATTTTTCTTAGATATTCAAGATTGATTCAGAAAGGGATCAAAGGGGTGTTTGAGCATAGCATTGCTTTTATATATATACATACACACACACACACACACACACACACACACACACACACACACACACACACATATATATATATACATATATTTCAAATGTCAGGAAATTTCACTAAGATTCACACAGACATTATTTTGTTAAAATAAAGTTATCTGTCTTAGAATGAAGGCTTAATTCATCTTGTAGACATTAATACTTCAAACACCATTTTCCATTTTCAAATTTTACTTGGGGTTTACCTTGTCAGGACTCCCCTCTCCATCTTCAACACGAAATTCCAATTTGACTTTACTTTAACATTACCTCAAAGTATCAACCCTATATCTTTTCTTGTTTTCATATTCAAACTTCTAGGGAAAAAAAAAACTCTTTACACTCATTGTCTCTACTTCCTCATATTCTATTCCCTTTTCAATCCTTAGCAATCTTGCTTCCACCCTTACCAGTTCCTGTTAAGGACACCATTATTCCAGCCACCCAGGTTCACAACCAGGGAGTTAGTTATCTTCAACTCTTTATTCTCCTTAACCCATATATTCATTTGCTAAATATTGTTAATTCTACCTCCAAAGATACACAGAGGATACATTTCTATTTCTCTCATTCACAGCTGCTCCCTGTGTTGAACTCCATTCTAGCTCCAAGCATTTGCCCATTTCCTAGATGTAAGACCTGCTTATATAAAATACTGAACAAAAGGTCCAGGACAATGTTAACATATTAATTGTATATATGGCATGTCTAAAATCTGAAGATTTACAGTTACTCAAGACATTGGCTAGCTGTAAAGAATTGGTTAAAGAGACTTAAGAGTTAAATCAGAAATGTAGGTCATAGCCAATCTTGTTCTTGGTCATGAACTCATAACCACTTTTGCAGGGGAGGGTTTCTAAGAAGTCCAGTCAAGGTCATGTAGAGCAGGCTCCTATCTCTTTGAGAACAGGCCCAAATTCAGCTGTGGGTTGAATCAGACTCTCTCCATTTCTCTTTCTCCTATATTGTTTCCCCTTCAATTACAATGTTAAAAAATTCCAAAACCTAGATACAGGAGCCAAGATAACAGATGTAACACCTTGTTACAATAATTATCTTATTTTAATCCTAGAAAACAATATAATGGTTCACTTGGTTCCTTTCTTTTTCTGGCTTTAGGGAATTTATTTTAGATGAAAAGTTTGGGTTCAGTTACAATTGCTCCAACTCCCCAGTTAGGAAAATTCCTAACACATATGAGAAGTTTAGAATCTTTGCCTTACCCTATATTTTCCTATCCCTATTTTCCTACTAGCCTCTTTTTGGCTGATGCAAAATTAGTTTATGAGAAACATGTAGCAAAACAATAGATATTATTAGGGTGTTTTTATATAAAAAGCATCTGGAAAAGAGAAATTGGGGAAAGAGCAGACCTTTCCTTGTGTCCTTCACTCCAAGATCCTTACAGAGCCATTGGCCTTTCTTAATATCTCCCTTCTCTACCACAGCTTAGTTGCCTTTCAGAGGCATGCTAGAAATTCCCTGCTTGCTCCAAGCCCCTGAAAGCAGACCCTCTTCCTCAAGTGTTAAGACAGCTTCTTTCTTCTATACAAATTGCTTAGAGCATGACAAAATCATGAAAAAGTTTTAATTAATTCAAAGAAATATAGAAGGCCATTTGCAGTTCTGAGTTTTCATTTCAGTCAAAATCTCTTAGAGCTTAAAAGGATGGTTTACTCCTTTGATGACCTCCTTAGCACCATGGATATCTTAGGATCAGCTAGAATCAGGATAAGCAAAAGTCTTTATTCTTATTCTTTAGCAGTAGAAGTCAAGGGGAATGGACATGTAGAATCTCCACGACCTCACCTCTTCCTCTCCCACCCAGAAGTGACCCTGGCTAGTCTCACTCCACCTCCTAGTCCCTCCCTCAATTCTCTGAATATACCAAATGATTGGGTTAGAACAGGATAGTGGGAAGGGCCATTTTCCAACTATATTCTTATAGAGTATTGTCCAATTGGTAATTAGCCTCAAGAGCTTGATTGTCTGATCTCAGTGCTTTAATTCAAGAGTTTCAGCCCCTTATATCTCCTGCTTTCTTTTGTTTTAGAACACAGGTGGTCACGCCATCCCTGACTTCTCAGGGAGATGAGAACCTCCAAAAGGAGGTGATCACGCCACCCCCCCTCCCCCGACTTCTCAGGAAGGGAGGTGAAAGCACTAAAAAGGAGATGATCATGCCTTCCCTGACATTTCAGGAATGGAGATGAAAAGTACCAAAGGGAAGTGGGGATTGCTAGCGGGTTTCTGGGCTGAAGGAACTTATTAGAAACAGGTACATACAAATCCATCAGCATGGGAGGTATCACACAAGCACATAGCAATAACACACAGGCTATTAGTGATGACTCTCCCCACAGCCGGTGCAGGCTCAATGTGATGTAACGAACCTGAATTGTACATGCAAGTAGCGATATAATAAACAATATAAATCAACACGGTCTTGTAAAAGATTTCCAGAAGTCCTAGAAGGAGGGTATGTAAACATCAGTCACACATACGCCTTCTTCAGCAGCCAAGAGATAGTCCAAAACCAATCCATTGTCCATTGCTTCACGTGTCAGGGAATCCAATGATTCCCCACAAGTTTTTGAAGTCTTGCAACAGTCTTTTTATATGTTAGGGAATCCAACGATTCCTGCAGATTTGGAAGTCCTGCAACAGTCTTATGTCTCAGAGAATCCAATGATTCCTGAGGGTTATGAAGTCCAACAACAATCTTTTCATGTTTCAGGGATTCCAATGATTCCTGAGGATTTTGAAGTCCAACAATTTTTGATGTCCATGAGTCAAACGCCATAACTTCTAGGCTCTTTCAGTGGTGAGCACAGTCAGCAATAACCACCTGATGTTTCTTGAGTCTTCTCCTTTGTTTCAAGGGTCTGCTCTGTCTCTCTCTGATGAACAAGGTGAATATGGCTTGTTGGCACCCATCTGATTCCTTCTCCATCTGTGGAGATACAAGCAAACCCTCTCCCCCAAGCAGTTAACCTATCTGGTCCCTTCCATTCACCACTTTTCTGGGTCTCTCCACATCACCTGGCGATTATCTAAAGATAGTGGAGCTGCTCGCACTGGACACTGCCCTTCTGGTGGGTTATAAAACCTTCTGCCAGAGCCAGTGCATCTTTGTCAAAAATCAAGAAGTTAATAGTATAAAAAGTGAGATTTAGAATTCTCTAGGATTACTTGTGGCTCCCCATTTCTTCTGTTTTTGGAGGAGCATCTTAATGTCTCTGTTTCTCCTCTTCCTATTGCCTGTCCTTGAGGATTAAAAAGTATGCCAGTGGTGTGTAAATCTTATGCTGTACACAAAAGTCTACAAAATGTTGAGAAGTATATGCAGGTCCATTGTCTGTTTTTATTGCTTGTGGCACACCCATAATTGCAAATGCTTGTATAAGGAATTCAGGGACCACTCAGGCTATCTCTTTTGCTGCTGGTTTTGCAAAAGTGAATTCTGAAAAGGTGTCTACCACAACATGGATAAAAGACAGACGACCAAAAGATTTATAATGGGTCACATCCATTTGCCAAATTTCATTGGGTCTCAAACAATGAGGGTTCTTCCCTGAAGGGAGTGTAGGAGCATGGAAAGGAAGGTAAGCTGTACAGGCTTTTACTATGATCCTAGCTTCCTCTCTTGTGATTCCAAATTATAAACATAAAGCTCAAGCAGCCTGATGATATTTAAAATGAGATTCTTGGGCTTCTTGAAATAAAGGAGTATTGGCCAACATGGTTAGAAGGGTATCTGCCTTTGAATTACCATAAAAAATAGGACCTGGAAGTCCACTATGAGAGTGGGCATGCAAGATATAAGTCTTACCTGGATGCTTTCTCACTTGCTCTTGAAGTTCCTTAAAGAGCTGATATATATTAGAGGCTACAAATTTTATTTGGGCTGTGGCAATTCTTTGTACCACACCTATTGAATAGGCCAAATCAGATATTATATTTATATCTCCTGGATAATAAGTAAAAGCTAGAATGATTGCATACAATTCATTCTGCTGAGTGGACTGTAAAGGAGTTCTGACTACTCTTTTTATAGTTAAGTCATGAGAGTATACAGTGCAAATATTATGTTTGGATGCATCTGTAAAGATAGATGGTCCTTTAAGAGGAACTTTAGAAATCTTTTCTTCAAGAATCCATCGCCAATTATGTAATAGTCTGGTTATCTTTAATGGAGACCCATGTGTAAAATTTGGAGCCATAGCTAATAAAATTTGCCACTCTTGGATGGTTTCACAGCATATATTAATTTGTACATTAGTATAAAATGTGTATATCTTGTCAGGTCTTCTCTCAGATAATTGTACTGCTCACTTAATGGCCTTTAATAAAATTCTAGACACAAGCACTGGGTAAGGAGTAAGGCTTTGTTCTGGCTGTGCTGGGAGGTTCACCCACTCTATCACACTGTCTCCTTGTTGAAGGACTACTGTGGGTGCCTCTTGTGTAGCAAAAAACTGTTATTTCCTAGGGTTTTTGAGTGACTCTTTCCACCACATTGGATAAAGCCAGTTCAACTTCTCTCAAAGCTTCTTGAGCTTCTTTTGTAAGCTAGCGTGGTGAGTTTAAAGCACTATCTCCCCTTAAAATGTCATATAATAATTGCAATTGATAGATAGTCAAGCCTAACACTGGACGCATCCATTGGATATCTCCTATCAATTTCTGAAAGTCATTTAAGGTGTTTAGCTTCTCTGTTCTTAAGGAAAGTTTTTGTACTGTAAGCACCTTAAGGTATACCTCATATCCTAAATATTGAAAAAGAGCATGTCTTTGAATTTTTTCTGGAGTTATGTGCTGTTAGGTTCTTACTAAGTGCTAAGTCAATACTTAACAATTCTCTAGTTCACATCTTTGGTTCCAGCCTTTAAGGGTAGTTTACCCCTTTGAACTTCTGGGGAGGAGTTTACATGTTTAAGAGGAGCAAGTTCATTGGTTGAAGTATTTTTCCCACAAGCCCCTGATTATCCCATGCCCATTCTCTGGGAGGATAAAAGAGGGCAGCATTGGGTCTGGAGTGAGTCTACTCTGGGCCAGAGTTGGGACGGCACTCTGGGCCAGAGTTGGGATGGCTTTCTGAAGGAAGAAGGGTCGAGTCTGGGACTGAGTTGAGACAGCAGATCTCCTCCCAGAGAGCGATTGGCAGTTTCTGGAGACAACAGAACCCTTACATTTTGGCGCCCACAACATGGGGCAAGGATTTTTGCTTATCCTGACAAGGACTGATTCTGAGCCGTTCAGAGGAGCTAGCCTGGACCTTGACAATGTGCAATTTGTAGTTCCTTAGTGTTTCCATGGTCTTTGTAGACAGACATGCTTCCAACATTTGTTCCTCAGGTGCACATCCCAATATGTCATCCATATAATGTAATAACTTTTGAAAATTCTTTTCTTACTGGAGTAAGAGCAGCAGCAACATACATTTGACAAATAATAGGGCTGTTTTTCATTCCCTGTGGCAAAACTGTCCATTCATATCTTTTATAAGGCTCAGCTAAGTTAATGCTGGGCACTGAAAAGGCAAATCTTTTCATATCCTCCTTATCTAGAGGGATAGAATAGAAACAATTCTTAATGTCTATAACTCAAAGAGGCCATTCTCTATGCAATTGAGTAGGAGATGGAAATCCAGATTGAAGAGTTCCCATAGTTTACATCTGTTCATTTATCTTTCTTAAATCAATCAACATCCTCCATTTTCCAGATTTGTTTTTTACAACAAATACTGGGGAATTCCAAGGACTTAGAGAAGGTTGTAAGTTTCCTTAGTTTCTTTAGTCAAGTCCTATAGTCCTGTACTATACCTAATAAGGTCTGAATTTTATCATGATCTAAGGGCCACTGTTCTATCCACACTGATGTATCAGTTTTCCATTGGATAGGAACAGGTGAAAGGGCTGGCAGGCTTTCAACAGCAGCCCTGCCTAAAAAAACTGAAGTACTCATTTGTAATCCTAATTGTTATAACATGTCTCTTCCCCACAGATTTTTTCAACTATAAAAGGAGTAAAAACTCCTGTTTCACCTTCATCTTAAAGGGCTAACATTAACTTCAGCTGCTATTGTCCTCCTATGCCATACATGTAGGTGTCTGCCTTAATCTTGGGCCAGTGACTGGACCAGTTGGCACCTCTAATGACTACAATCTGCACCAGTGTCTACCAATCGTTCTATTGGTATGCCATTTATATAGATAGTGAGCACAGGTCGGTCAGCTGTCACAGCTGCTGTCTAGTATATTCCTGGATATACTTGGAGTCAGAATCTGGGTGAGTATCACCAGATTGCTTATTAGGAGTCTGTATCAATAAACTTGATGCTGCTACTTTTCCTGGTTGATACACATTGTCTACCTATATTAGTGACTGGGATATTATCTACACATTCCCCAGTTTCCCACATCAGTGTATGGATGGAAGTAAGTACTATTAGGAAGTAAAATGGTCAAGCCTATTGTGCTTGGAGGCAAGAGAAGCTGGAGAGGAACAGATTTCACCTCTCCAGGGGGGGTATCTCAGTTGTCCCAGCTGCATATAATTCTATTCTCCCCAATTGTAATCCCTTTCTCCCATCAGGTTGCTTCCTGGCTGATTGTGTAATTCCTTTCTCCCATCAGATGGCTTCCTGGTTGATTGGTCATGTCTGGGTACTGAACTTCTAGGCACTCTCTGGGTGTGGCATCAGCTGCCATCATGCCCCAAGTGTTTTTTATCTTGGGCTCTGGGGCTGGGCCCCTCATCCCATTTCCTTGAATCAGTCTACATTCTGATGCCCAATGGAAGCCACTGTTGCATTTTGGACATGGAGTATTGGATTTTGTTCTCCCACCCTGTTTTCTCATTCTGTCTCTGTGCCAACATTGAGTTTTCAGATGCCCTACTTTACCACATTGAAAGCATTGACGAGTCTCTCTACAAAGGGAGCCTGTCTTCCCATGTTGGGATCTTGCGAAGTCTGCATCATAGCCTGGCTATAAAAGGTATTTGTGCCCACTGTGGCACAGTGTCTTATGATCTCCTCTAAAGGAGCATCCTTGCATAGTCCTAATATAATCCTTCTACAAACCTCATCAGCATTTTCTTTAGCAAGTTGCATTATCATAATGTCTGTTACTGCATTTTCACCATTAGTTTGTATGACAGTTGTCTGCATAGATCCCACAAAA
Organism: Sminthopsis crassicaudata; assembly: GCF_048593235.1. Classification (NCBI taxonomy): domain Eukaryota; kingdom Metazoa; phylum Chordata; class Mammalia; order Dasyuromorphia; family Dasyuridae; genus Sminthopsis; species Sminthopsis crassicaudata. Next base: position 274,165,785 of record NC_133619.1, on the reverse strand, counting down.
TCAGGAAAGGATTCATTTGGCCCTTGTGCAATTTTTGTGAAGGTCTCACCCTTGTCATTTTAACCTGGGAGAAAAGCCCATGCTTTGATAGCAGCAGCAGCAATTTGCTCATATGCTGCTAAGGGGTAGTTAATCTGTACTGAAAGTCTGCATAAGAACCCTACACCTGTATGTTGATCATAGGTGATTGGAGGATTAAATCTACTATGACTACTTTGCTGGGCTTGTATCCTACAGAGCTCACTATATTCAGAAGGCTACAACAAGTTTTGTCTAGGTTCTAAACATGTCCTTGCTATAGATTTCTAGTCCCTAGGGGTTAAGACTTCATAAGCCAAATTCTGTAATAACATCTTGACATAAGCTGATGTAGCCCCATAAAGAGAGCAAGCCTTTTTCAGGTCTTTGAGGATTTCTATATCAAAAGGAGTGTATCTTCTAATTTCTTGACCTGAAGAGTTAAACTGTCGAATCACAGGATACATCGCTACTTTCAAATCAGCTATATCCTGCCCTTCTTCTGTGGCTTTAAGTAGTGTCTTTTGTAATTTAAGTCATAGAAGGGAGTGATTGCTGGGGGGGTATCATGGCCCCTCTCACTCCTCCTCCTCCCTTCATCTTGGAAGGTGAAGTTGATGGGGGCTTGTCAAGAACCAGTTCCAGTTTAGGCAGGATTGAAGCTGCCTGGTCACAGCGAAAATTACCATGCCCTTCACCACGCCCTTCACCATGTCCTTCATCCTCATTTAACTCCACATGCCCTCTAGTGATATTCCCATTTATCTGTCCTTTGTCTTCCTATTTTTCCTCATACTGCCTCATCTGGCTGTTCTGAAAATTTTTCTTTATTCTATAACTTGCAGGATTCTTTAAGGCCAATTGTATTATGTTGTATATATAGAATGTTTCCTTGGAAAATTGAATGAGGAACTTTACCATTGTAGTATTCCTTATGAGTACCCATGTCATCTACCTGGTTGATTGGTCATGTCTGGGTACTGAACTTCTCCTACCAGTTTCCAATTACCTAGCCCTATTTCTTCTTCTTTTAAGAACCAAGGGGACGTGCGTTCTAATGTACCCAAGAGTCTAATGATCTGCAACCAAGTTATAATTAAGTCTTGTCCCTTTATCAAACTTAAGCATGCTTTCTATAGTACCCCCTTGGGGTGGGGGTGGGGCTGGGGCTGGGGGAGAATATTTTCCTAATATCTGCCCCATTTCAGCTAGAAAAGGTTACTAGTTTAGCCCTTAACAAAGTAAGTTCCTTGTTTGTCTATTTAAAATATTCAACCCTATTTCCTGGTCCCCAAGGGCTTCTTCAGTGAAATTAGGGTCCTTGGTCCTGCGTTGGGTACCAAATGTGAAGACCGAGTTAGCACCCTGGATACCTTAGTATCAGCCGGAGTCAGGATAAGCAAAAGTCTTTATTATTGGTCTTTAGCAGTAGAAGCCAAGGGGAAATAGATGTATAGGATCCCCATGACCTCATCTCTTCCTCTCCCACCCAGAAGTGACCCTAGCTAGTCTCACTTCACCCCTTAGTCCCTCCCACAATTCTTTGTATACACCAAATGATTGGGCCAGCAAAGGATAGTGGGGAGGGCCATTTTCCAAGAATATTCTTATAGAGTCAATAATTAGCCTCAAATGCTTGATTGTCCAACCTCAGTGCATTAACTCAAGAGTTTCATCCTTTTACAACCTCCAATCTTAAAAAGATAAAAGAGTTGGCTTCCAAACAGTTATCACCCTGGAACTCCCTCCTCCCATCCCAAAGCAAAGAAAAAATGGCAGTCCTAACACATATCAGATATGACTTTTCTTGCACAAAGGAAAAAAAACCTGAAAAGTTATATTGAGGAGCTGCCATTCAACCACACCAATCTCAGCATAGATGTGCAGTCCCTCTCTGATTTCCACTTCCTCTCAAGATCTTGGCTAGCTATGAAGATTATCCTTTAATAACTCATTTGGACACATCTCCTGCATGGATTTTTTTCCTTTTTTATCAGAAATTCTTAAACTTTTTCCACTTGTGACCCCTTTTTGACCAAGAAATTTTTACCTGACTCCAAGGATATAAGTATAGAAAATAGGTATAGAAAACATACATTTGCTGAAAATAAGCCATAATTTCATGATCTCAACATTCAGTTATGTGTCTCAGTTTAAAAAACTGGGCTCTAGATGACATGGGTACTCATAAGGAGAAGCCTTTGCTGCCAAGTGTAGGAACTGAATCGCATAGGAGAAACTGATCAAAACTTGTTTTAAAGTTCTTAGAACTCCCAGGAAGAGCCCTCATTCAATTTACTGCAGTGAATCATCCTTATTTGAAATCCTGTTTTTGGTTGAACTATTGCAACAGCCAGTTCATTATTCTCCCAACCTTCAGTTTCTCCTTTCTCCATATCATATCTAAAAGTCAGGTTGGATCATGCCATTCCTCTACTCAAGAAGCTTTAATGGCTCCACATTAGCTTTGGGATATCATATAATCTCTTCTGGCATTTAAAGTCCTTCAGATTTTGATTCAACCTATCTTTCCAGACCAATTTTACATTATTGCTCTCCTGGTTGTTGTCATGTACAATGAATAGAATTCTGAGTTCAAATCAAATTTCAGACATCTGCTAACTGTTGGATCACTCTAGATGAGTCATTTAATCCTTTCCTGCCTCATTTTCCTGAATTGCTAAATACCTCCCAGGATTGTTCTAAGGATCAAATAAGATACTATCTGTAAAGAGCCTGACATATTGTACATGTTTATTTATTTCCTTCTACTGAATTCTAGCCAACCTGGTTTATTTGGTGTGTGAATAGCATAAAAAACCTAGTTTTAGGCAACTTATAAGGCTTCTATTCTAGTTGGGAAGACAGAAAAACAGCATAGTAAGAAACACTTACTAGTGGTATGACCCTCGGCAAATCAATTAATGTCTGTTTGCCTTAATTCACTGGAGAAGGAAATGGCAAACACCTCTCTCTTTGCTAAGAAAACCCCATGAATAGTAAAGAGGATACAAATATTAAAAAAGAAAAGAAAAGAAAAGAAAAGAAACAGTCCCTATACTTAAGAAACAAATTCTATTGGAGGAACACATAGTTACTCTAAAAAAAAAAAAAAAGCAATGGATTTTAAAATAAGGTTCAAATTCCTAAAAGGTAACAGCTGTGTGATTTTGGGTAAGGTATTTAAGTATTCTGAGCCTCGGTTTCTCCATTTGTAAAGTAAGGCTTGGACTAGATGATATTTAAAGTCCTGTCTAGCTAAAAAGTCTATGGCTCTAAGTACACAAATGTTTGACATTTATTTAAGATTTCCTATAGATCAGCACCACATTTCATATCCAAGTATTCAGTATATATAAGAATACTGAGTGCTTTTATTGCCATTATTATTCTAGAACATCATTAGGAAGGGAAGAGACTCAGAACACTTAATCAGAATTACAGATGTTACTGAATCTCACTTACAGACTCATCACAGATTCCCTCCTGTAGAATGGCTGGTTTTGACTGTGGAGCCAGCATGCTCCCTGCAGATATTGGTTAAGATATAACCACATGAGGCTGTAGCTTTGTTTCATAATCTGCTCAAATACAGCAGTATGGATGGGGTGATTACTAGCTGCCCTCCCCAAACAACTTATGTTCAAAGGATAACCTGGGAACTTATTTCTGGCTATGATTTTTTAAATATCTATTGTAAAGGAATGTGAATAATAAATAGTTTTTTTTTTTTTTTACTTTGAGTATTTAACACAAATAAAAATGTGCAAAGCTTTTTACTCATTTTCTTCACTCCTCAGTCTAGCATTTGGATTGGTGATCTTGATGGCTAGCTGAGCTGCTCTCTCAACAATGACTTTTCGGTTCTTAGACGAAACATTGTGAGCAATCTCAGCACAGTAAGATTTGTTGCACATCAGAAGCACTTCCAGCTCTTTAACATTATGTACCAAAAACTTTCTGAATCCACATGGGAGCATGTGTTTTGTCTTCTTATTGCTTCCATAACCAATATTGGGCATCAAGATCTGGCCCTTGAATCATCTTCGAACCCTGTTGTCAATACCTCTTGGTTTACGCCAGTTTCTCTTGATCTTGACATGTCTGGCAGACTGATGCTGGATGAACTTTTTGGTCCTCTTCTTGACGATCTTGGGCTTCACGAGGGGTCGGAGGGCAGGCATGGTGCCAGTGAAGAGATTGCGACCCCTCCACAGGAAGCGCTGAGGGAAAGAGATAATAAATAGTTTTTAATGATGAAAAGAGACAAATAATCCCTTTCTGTATCCCATGCCAGCCAACAGCTAATTTTCTAAACTTTTCTCCTATTATTTATTGGAAAAGAGATTCCTCTGTGCTCTCATCCACTATAAATGGTAAGTTAAGAACTCTTCAGGCTCTAGCTACATGAACCCATGATGATGAGAGTGACAGAAGGCAAATTGTTTTTGTTTGTGCAAAACCTTTTTGATTTTGCATAATTAAAATTGTCCATTTTATCATCTGTGATTCTCTCTATCGCTTATTTGGTCAAAAATTCTTCTCTAACCACAGTTGTAAAAGATTCTCTTTTATTCCTTTAACTAACTTTTTACATCTAAGTGTACATTTAAAGCTTATTTTAGAACTTAGACCATCTGTGTAAGATATTAGTTTAGATCTAATTTTTGCCAGGCTACAGTGAATTCCTCCTCCAATATTTGGGGATTCTTGGGTTTCTTGAAAACTATGCTATTATGTTCAATTGTTTCTGCATCTTGTGGATTTACTAATTTGTTCCATTGATTAACTTTTCTTCTTTTTGTGTTCAGTGGTTCTCAGTCATGTCCAGCTCTTTGTGGGTTTGGGTTTTCTTGGGAAAGATGCTGGAATGGTTTACTATTTCCTTCTTCAGTTCATTTTCCAGATGAGAAACCAAAGGCAAACAGGGTTAAGTGATTTATCCAGGGTCACACAATTAGTTAAGTATTTGAATTCAGACCATATTTGAATTCAGATGTGTCTTCCTAACTCCAGGCCTAGGACTCTACTGTACCTCCTAACTGCCTTTTTTTTTTTTAAAGCCAGTAGCAATTAGTTTTAATTGCTGCTTTGTAGTATAATTTGAGAACTAGTCCCATTAATTTTTTTTTTCCCTTTCAGTTTCTTGAGCTGTTTTTCCTCCTGAAAAATTTTCTATCCCTATTCTATGAATTAACCATTTGGAAATTTGATTCTTATGATGCTGAACAATCATTGGAGGTAATGTTGAATTTTACTATGTTGGTATGACCCATACCAAGAGTGATTTATATCCTTCAAATTATTTAGATCTATATTTCTGTAAAGAATATTTTGTAATTGTATGAATATAAAATATGTTGTATGTCTTGGTAATTGGACTACCAAATATTTTACATATTCTATACTTACTTTGAATTTAATTTCCTTTCCTTACTTCATGTTTGATTTTGTTGGTAACAAAATATTGATAATTTGTGTGAATTAATTTTATATTCTGCTACTTTGCTGAAGTAATTGTTTTAATTAATTTTATTTGATTCTCTAGGGTTTATTAGTAAGCCATCATATTATCTGCAAAAAGCAATAGTTTTATTTCTCCTAGGCCTATCTTTTTATTTTGCTACAGTTAATATTTCTAGAACTATATTAAAAATAATGATGACAATTTTCTTACTTTGCTCATGATCTTATTGGAAAAACTTCTGGTATTTCTCCATTACATACAGTGTTGATTATTAGATTTAGATAGTTAGATGTAATTTATCATATTAATTTACTATAATGACCACATTAAGGAAAAAAAGGATTTTAGTATTTTTTCTATGAAAGGTTATTATATTTTATCCAAATCTTTTTGTATCTGTAATTGAAATCCAACTTTTATTATGAATGGCCTCAAGTTTTATGTACTTATTAGCCATTTCTTTCTCCTCTACTCTTACTAACACTTAAGGTTCATTGTCATAAAATGTTAGCTCTGGAAAGGATCTCAGAGAATCATTAAGTTCAGATTTCACTTCTCCCTATTTTATATGTGAGGAGACATGGTTGGTTAGGTTCAAATGACTTGATAAATAAATATATGAGATAATAATTTTATGACACTATGAGACACACATTATGCCATACTGCTATTCCATCACAACCTGAATTCCATGTTTATTCTAGGGAGGTAAGTAGCTACAAGCTAAAATAAGAGATAGCCTGACCTAGTAAAACATTGGAGCAGTTAAGGAATGAGGAATGAGGAACTTGGCAAATTAGGGGTGGGAGCACTTTAGCCAGTGAGAGGAAAATTATATTTGAACACAACTAGTAATTGAGTATGGTGGTGGACAAGCAGGAAGGGATAGTTGCTTTAGTCAGTCACATAAGTTAGCCTAAGCTTCCTCCAGTCCCAGAGGGACTAGTTAGATTGATTGCTCACCATAGCAATCCTAATCAATCCAGGGCCAAAAATTGGACAGAGCTAGTTGCTGTCAGGAAGCAAGGCTGAGTGATTCAGTGCAACTCTACAAATATTTAAGTGATCTGTATGAATAGCAATGTGTTAAGTTCTGAGACAAATGCAAAGTTTAAATAAGACATAACTCCTGTCCTCATGAAATTATCTGCTACTATTTGGTCAGAAAATGTATTAAGGAAAACTAATTTTTGTTCCCAGGGCAAGATTAAATCTCTCCCTTGAAAGTAGCTAGGGAGAGCTTCAGGTCCTCCTCCTCCTTCCTTTTGTGAGCATTCTAATTAATTTGTTTTACCCTGTACAGACATCCCAGAGAAAGATAGGAGAATGAAAAGACAGAATTAGCATGCCTCTCAACAGAAATAATTAAAGATTCTGCCATGGATTCTCTATAACCATTTACTGAGGGTTTTGTTATTGTTATGCAGTTGTAATCAATTCTTCATGACTATATTTGGGGTTTTGTTGACAAAGATACTGGAGTGGCTTGCTATTTCCTTCTCTAGCTTGTTTTACAGATGTGGAAACTGAGCAGAGTGAAGTGACTTGACCAGGGTCACACATGTTGGAGGTCATATTTGAACTCTGCAAGGCTCTATTCAGTGAACCACTGAGCAGCTCCATTTAATGAGGGAGAATACAGCAAATGGGAAAACAGTTACTTATTAGAGTAATCCAAGAAGAAAGTACATAGCTATCTGAAGACCCTTTGCAAGGAAAATGAGATTGTGTGACACAAGGCTGGAGGGGCTCTCACTTGGAACTGCCCAAAGAGAAAAAGTAATGAACATCATTTGCTGGAATGGAACTGAGGGTTCCATGAAGTCCATGAGCAGGTCTGAGTGACCTGAAAGAGAGGATCATCAAAAGCTTGAGGATAGTTTATTAGGGGAAGTTGGAGAGACCCGTAACACCTGAAGGAACAGAAGAGAGCTGGAAATCAGACATGGTTACAAGAGAGGAATGCATGGGGTATTCAGCGGGTCTAGCACCACTGGTGCTTGCCAATATCTTTTCAGACCTGCTCCTCCACCTTTGGTGTCCACTTATCACCCAACTCCCACCCATGGCTTCAATCATAGCATGTACAGCAGCCTCACCCTCGTAAGACCATCTCAGCAGATGCGTTAAACCAGGTAAAGAGTAACCAACAGGTCTCAAACCTGTGAGTTAGAAGGGTGCCTACCCCAGGGCAGAATACAGGTATGGGAACAATTTTTTCCCAAAAACAGCTGAAGCAGAGTCATTGGAGCTGGGCCAGACATTGACGATGGGAAGGTAATCCGCTATATCCCAAATCATCACCAGCATCTTGACTTTTGTCTTGTCTCTGGACATCGATGAATCAGAAAGAGAGAGTAAGGAGGAAGATTTTGTGCGATTCTATTCAATTCACAAGCAACTCAAGACATCACCAGGGATATCACTGGTTTTCATCAAAAATGAAGGATCAACAAGAACAACTAGAAAGCAGTGTGGAATAGATAGAGATGTTGGAGGGGAGAACTTAAATGGAAGAATAAACTCAAGCTTCCCCGTACCATTTGAGGGAGCTTTGCATAGGGTAATACTGGAGTCATGGATGCTAGTTAGGTTTTTTAGGGAAGATAGATCCCTGGGAATGGTCTTTGATTTTCTTATAGCCTCAGATGTGAATCCTTTCATGTCTTTTAATTTATAAATATCAATGTTCTATGTTTTGAGCATTGTGAATCTGAGTGCTTTCTAGAGGGTTTGGGTGAGAGTATCTTCCAGTGGGTGAATGCTAGATTCTGATACTCTCAGGTTGTACATTAGTGGATCCCAGTAGAAGAAATATTCAAGGGCAGGTTTTTGTCTGAAAGATGGCCCTGGATAGGAGTGGGGTGGGAGTGGGAGGGTTAGAGTATTATTGGAAAAAGAGAATAAGGAATGTTGGTTGAAGATGCCAAACTATTGATTCTCTCTAGGACCATTGGTCAATGAGTTCAAAAAAGGAAAACCATGATCCTAATCAAAACATTTACTCACTGCCCAATATGAGTTCACATATTCGAAATTATTCATGATCTCCCCTCATCTTTGTAACAGCCCTGTAAAGTGGATACCATGAGTCTTATATTCTTCTGATGCATTGGGGAACTAAGGTTTCAGAAATTTTAATGATAAACTATGGAATCATTGAGTCATGAGCTGAAAGGAACCTCAGAGATCCTCTAGTCCAAACTCCTTCATTTTACAAATAAAGAAACTGAGGTGAAATGACATAGTGATGATATGACTCAACCAGTGTCACTTAAGGGCAGCCTGAGTCAAATTCAGCCTTAGTCACTTATTAGCCATACGATCCTGAACAAGTTATTTAACACTGTTTACCTCAGTTTTCTCATCTGTAAATGACCTGGAGAAGGACATGGCCCAAAGAGAGTCACAATGAGTCAGATACAAGTGAACAAAAAATATAATATAGATACTCAGAGGCAGAGCTGAGATTCGCAGCTGGATTCTTTGATTTCAGAGTCTGTGTCCATTCCATTACACATTTCCACTACATTCCACACATCATTGAACTCTTGTGCACTATTAATATCCATAATTATATTAGACTTATGCACTATTAATATTCAGGAACATTATTTTATTTTTATTTTTTTTGAGGGGGTGGGTTTTGGTCTTTTCTCCCTTTCTATTCCCCACGATGGTGCAAATTCAGATCAGAGGAAGCTGGAACCTATTGCCCAGTGTGCTGACCCCAGAAAAACCATTAGTCCCTTAGCACCCTCTGCTGGCTACTCCTGGGGTATTCAGGGCACGTGGGAAGCCTCGTTGCTTCTGAAGTTCATTTTGGAGTCTATAATGAAGGGATAGAGGAAATAGGGCAGTGACATGCAGACTTTGGAATGATATGAAAACATTGCACAACCTAGAGTTCAGGCCTCATGTGGTTAAACTGGAATGAGCTCAAACAGTTTCCCTAGACTTGGGGAGAATTTAAATACTGACAGGGCTTTTAACTCTAAAGACCCAGGTTCTTACCAACACTTAATCACCACCATATAGTGATTTTCTCTGAGACGAGAAGGCAGGGACAACCACCTACTCTTCTGGAAGAGCACACAGTGCCTGCAATTTAGGATGACACTATTCCACCAGTACTTTTACTCACACATTCAAAAAAAGATAGTTTCTGAACCCAATTTGACATTTTCCATCATAAACAAAGTTCATGGACCATTGACATCTGGATCTTAAGGATAATATAATTACTCTGACACTCTTCATTCCAAGACTTTTAATATTCCTTTCTGAAACTGACAAAGCAGGTGGGAAGATTTCTTTCTCTCACTAAAAGGAGAAGGGACTTTGTTAGGATCATACACATAGTATGTGTCAGAGATAAGATTTGAAAGCAGCTTTTCTGACATCAAAACCAGTAGTTTATTCACCATTTCAAGCTGCTAGCATATTATCATTAATTTGCTACTCACACCTCTATTAGGCTTAATTATCTACCTCCCAGGTACTTGCAAAGCGCTATACACATGCCAACTACAAACATTCAGGACTATATAAATTTATTTAAGTATGCAAAGGAGATTGCAAATATATATATACCCAGAGAGAGAGATTCTTTGTTGCCTATGTTGGTTATATGTGTCCACACGGGTCTGTCTAAATGTGACTCACAGAAAGCCATGGTCTCTCTATAGTCTCCTCTATCCTTTGATTAGGAAATCAGTTTGGGTACTCTGTTCTCTTTAGAGAGGGAGAAAGCTGGGATAGAATTATAACTATCTACTCCCCATTTCAACTTCTCCAATATCCTAATCTACAGGGAAAAAAATTTAGGTTCAAGAGGATCTCCTAATTATTCAGATTAAATGTGTGAGCATTTGTTAAAAAATGACTTAACAGAGGAGTGCCCCAGATATATATATATGCAAGGTTTGACTCCATTCCCACCAAAGCCAATTTATACAAAGAACACACATAGCAAATAACAAATAGCCCTTTTTATCCAAATTGATAGCAAACAGAGATCTGCAGAGAAATTATACGGATGAAAATATGCCAGACAATACACAGGGTGAATGAATTCTTTCACTGAGTGTGAGATATCAACCAAGAGAAAATATAATTTTATTCAAATGGAAATTGCCCGAAGTCTCTAGTGTGGTAAGTTAGTGATTTACATTTCATCTTCTTCCCAGAGTCTCTCTCTCCCTCAGGGATCTAAAGAAAATTTTCTTTCTTAAAGCTGGAAGCCAGAAAACCAGGATCCCTCTTTTCCTAAGCTTTTAATAGCTCCCATCCTCACAAAAGCAGGTAAGCATTGAGTAATCTTATCAATAAGAAGAGTTCCATGAAAATAAGCTTTAAACACAGGGTAACCTATAAAACATAATCCTTGACATTTAGAAGTTTACCATTAAAGAGGGGAGAATAATACAGATAGACAAAAATTGTAATTCATATACAATGTTAACTGTAAAGAAATATCGTGTAGGGTTGGGGTTGAGGGCTTACTCTTCAATAGTTAGGGATTTTAGTATCACAGAAATGGAGAAGACAACATGGGGTGGGAGTATATTAAGTCTTGGGAAAGGAATCCAGACAGAGTAACAATGAGAGCCACTGAGGAAAGCAGGTTTAGTTCTAAGTTTCTGCACAGTCCTTATCTGCCCTACCACTTATTTTGATGTGTCTTAAAAGATATCTGGAGGGCTAGCCTTGAGGCTGGGTTCTTGACTCGAGAGACTTTGACAGTCAACCTGAGACAAACTTGACAATATTATCACCCTTGGTTTATGTACCAGAAGATGGACAACATGAAATTCAGTAGACCTGAAAGACAGCTTTTATGAGAGAAATCAGCAGCCTTGAATGAAACAAAGCTGACAAATGAAAACCAACTTGTCAAAGAGCTAGACATGTATCTTTTTTTGGAATGGTAACAGTGTTGGGGTGCACTGTGAAGCTGGCATAGGTTTTTCATCAAAACAGAGCCAAAGAGAAACTTTATGAAGATCTAGACACCCTCATCAACATACATCAAATATACTGAAAGATGACAAGCTTGTTTGTCTGAGTGACTTTAATGCAAGAGAAGGTACAAGCTGTGGCAGGGAATGGAGGCAAAAAACAGCAACAATGATGTTTTCTTACTGTGGAAGACTTGTGCATCTCATGACCTCATCACCCACAGTGTCTTCTACTTATCTAAATGCAATGAAATTTCATGAATGCATTCTCTCTCTCTCTCTCTCTCTCTCTCTCTCTCTCTCTCTCTCTCTCTCTCTCTCTCTCTCTCTCTCATTCTCTCTCTCTCTCATTCTCTCTCTCTCTCTCATTCTCTCTCTCTCTCTCATTCTCTCTCTCTCATTCTCTCTCTCTCTCTCATTCTCTCTCTCTCTCTCATTCTCTCTCTCTCATTCTCTCTCTCTCTCTCATTCTCTCTCTCTCATTCTCTCTCTCTCTCATTCTCTCTCTCTCTCTCATTCTCTCTCATTCTCTCTCTCTCTCTCATTCTCTCTCTCTCTCTCATTCTCTCTCTCTCTCTCATTCTCTCTCTCTCATTCTCTCTCTCTCTCTCATTCTCTCTCTCTCTCTCATTCTCTCTCTCTCTCTCATTCTCTCTCTCTCTCATTCTCTCTCTCTCTCTCATTCTCTCTCTCTCTCATTTTCTCTCTCTCTCTCTCATTCTCTCTCTCTCTCATTCTCTCTCTCTCTCTCTCATTCTCTCTCTCTCTCTCATTCTCTCTCTCTCTCTCTCATTCTCTCTCTCTCTCTCATTCTCTCTCTCTCTCTCATTCTCTCTCTCTCTCTCATTCTCTCTCTCTCTCATTCTCTCTCTCTCTCTCATTCTCTCTCTCTCTCTCATTCTCTCTCTCTCTCTCTCATTCTCTCTCTCTCTCTCTCTCTCTATCTCTCTATCTCTCTCTCTCTCTCTCTCAGGCTGGGGTTAAGTGACTTGCCCAGGGTCACACAACTAGGAAGTGTTAAGTGTCTGAGATCAGATTTGAACTCTGGTCCTCCTGAATTCAAGGCTGGTGCTCTATCCACTGCGCCCCCTAGCTGCCTCCTCATGAATGCATTCTCAAAGCAAAAAGTGGCATTTAATATACTACGTCACTATAAGGAGAAGAGACAGACAGAATGTGAGAATGACAAAGGCAATGTGTAGAACAGAGTGCTGGACTGATCATAGACTTATCTTTTCCATTCAATAAAAGTGGCAGATTGAAGACAAGATGACTACGAGGAGTCTCAACATCAACAGATTTGAATGCTTCTTATGTGTGAACAGTTTGTTACTACTTTAGAGGGAAGGCTGAGCCAACACACAGTTGGAGCAGAAAAGGAGTGGGCAGTTTTCAGAGACTTAGTGTGCAGCATCACATTTACTCATTTGGGTCAGAACATTTGCCAATATCAAGATAAGGTTGTTGAAAATGGTGGGGAAATTTAGAAACTACTAAATGAAAAATAAGAGCTCCATGGGATTTAACAGCAGAATAGTTCATCTGTCTCTAAGAAGGCAGTGTTTAATTCCATCAAAAGTACAAGCAAATATTAGAGAGATGCAAGATTTTTGCTTCTGTAAAAAGGCAGATATTTAGTTTTATGAAGTTAGTAATAATCCAAAGCACTTTTATGATGCCTTGAAGGCAATTTATGAGTCAAAGATCTATGATTTATCCTCCACCCAGAAGTTAGCCATTTATTTGAGAGTCACCGTGGCTTCTGAAAGGGCTGAAGAACGGTTGATTTGTTGCCTGACAACTCCAGGAGAAATGCCAGGAACAAAATAGAGCTCTGAACACACTTGTTGATCTGATCCAGGATTTTTATATTGTCAGTTGTGAGGCCCTGTGGGAGATCATGGCAAAATTTGGTTATTTAGAAAAGTTCATCAATATTTTACATTAGTTCCATCATGGCACACTTGCATGGGTTCTGGATAATGGATGAAACTTTCATGTTTTCCCAGTCACCAATAGAGTGAACCTGGATTGTGTGCTTGTTCCCATGCTTTTTAGCATGATGGTTTCAATGTAGAGGTCTTCAACAAGGACAGAAACAGCATTGAGGTCAACTACTGCACTGATGGTAAATTACTTAATTTGAAATGACTTTTTTATTCATGATTTTTTTTTATTCACAGATGATTATACACTCAATGCAGCCTCTGAGGTTGAGATACAGAGTATGTATGGATTAATATACCAGTACCATGTTAGGAAACTGAATCATTTCCATTTGAATTGTCTTAGATTCTGAAGAACGCCTGGCAAAATAAGTTACCAGAAACTGAAGTGCTTTCTCAAATTGAATAGTTAAGCATTCAAACTCTATTGCAGAGAGCAGAGCTCCGATGGGCTGGCCACATTAATCAAATGCCAAACATGTTTGCCTAAAAGACTGTTTTATGGAGAACTCACGCAAGACAAGCACTCACATAGATATCAGAAGAAATGATACAAGAATATTCTCTGAAAGAATTTGGAATCAATTATGAAACATGGGAGACACTGGCACAAGACTAGTCCTTCATGACCTGCTGGTGTCAAAGAAAATGCTGTGCTCTACGAGCAATGAAGAATAGCTCATAAGAAACATGAGCTGCACAAATTTAGACATCTCCACTCCAAATGTTCACAATGTGCCCAACCTGTGGTAGAGTCTTCTGAGCTCAGATTGGTTTGATGAGCCACAGTCAGACACACTGTACCTTGATCCTGATCACAACGTCATTTTGGTCCTCTTTGAGCATGAAAGATCAATCATCACAAGTGTATCAAGAGGTGATGTATCTAAACTGGAGGCTTAGAGAAAAGTGGGAGGTGGTATCTCCCAGTTCCCTAGTGCCAACAAAATACTTGCAAATTATTTAACTTCTATTTCCTAATCTGCTAAGTGAGAGTATTGGATTTGATAATCTCTAAAGACTGTTTCTCTCTTCTCCCACCTCCAGTTTTTAATTTTCAAAGAGTCTATGCCAACAAGTTTCCTCTCAAACAGGATTTGCAATTAGGGAAGAGATGGATTTGAATGTCAGTGATATGATCTTGGACAAATCATTTAATCTCTTTCACCTCAGTTTTCTCACCAACTTCACCTCAAATTCCCCACCCCACAATACTGGTGGAATTTATTTCAGCAATTTTATAAGAGGAGCTTCCCAGATGGGAGGATGAGTCACATCTCAATCTTCTAGTTTGAGCAAGACCCAGTTGTCCAGAAAATACTCCATTCTAGATGAATGTCTTGCATTCTTGAATCTTAAAAATATCATCCTCAGAGTACTGAGATCTCCAAGACCCTTTTAGAGGATTTTTCTGTTTAAAACTTTTTCAAAATAGTACATCGAAATTTTCCAGAGTCTACATGATCTGTAGCTAAAAAATTAAATATTTAGTATCTCATTTGCAGAACTGTATGTTTGCCTTACAAATAAATTAATCTACACATGTGTCCGGACTTGCTCTTTTGCTTATATTCATGGGTTATGAGCATCAGCTAATCATTAAAGAAGATCTTCTTATATGTGAATATTTGGCAACAATGTGGTGCTAATATATTCAAAATGTCCAATGAGCTTTTTCAGTCTCATGGTGTAACCTGGAATAGCAGTGTTGACATTGATGACACAATAGCAATGGTGGCTAGAACCTCTGATGTCAAAGGATGAAACAAGACAGTGATACGTCAACTAGCCATTATTGTATTTTTCTACTGTCATACCTACAGATTTAAAAGTGAATTTTACTTAAAATTTTCTCAAAGAATGAATAAAAACTATTAATTTTATTAAATCTCAACTGTTGAGTATACATATTTTTTTAATATCAGTGTGATGAAATAGGAATTATGTATATAAAGCACTGTTGTCTTGAGGAAAAGCTTTTGAAAGTTTCTGAGTTGTGAGATCAACAAGGCACTTTTTCAGTGGGATATGATTAGTAGATATTTTCTCAAAAAATGAATGAAATGAACCTGTCATTTCAAGGAAAACAACTAGCTATTTGTTATCAATGATAAAATGTGAGTTTTCTAGCAAAATTCAGAATTTTAGAAAACTTACACCACTTTCCCCTTTAAAAATCAGGAATTTGACAATTTCCCAATACTTAAAGTACTTTCTGATGAGATTACAGATGTGACTGTTCCCCCCCCCCCCCAATATTAAGTAAATGCGTCAACATTAGGAAGATCTACATAACTCAGTGAACCAATATTTTCCAAATGTCCAAGTATATTTTCAAAATATATGCATAGATAATTTTCAACATTCACCCTTGCAAAACTATGATGTTACAAAATCACACATGGGTAAAAGATCTGTTCACAATGCAAAGTAGATCAATGGATTTTAATATAACATACAGTAGTATGAAAAGTTCATTGATGTGCTTTCAGATTACTCATTGCAACTAATCTTTAAGAAATTACCATCTGTTTCATTTTGGTGTAGTATAAAAGAAGATCATTCTCAATTATATAAAAACATTATTAAAATACTCCTCCTTTTCCCAACTGCATATCTGTATGAGGCCAAATTTTCTTCATGTGCTTTAACCAAAATAACATTGCAACAGTTTGAATGCAGAGCCAGACATGAGAATCTGTCTTCTATCAAGCCAGACACTAACGAGATTTGCAAAAATATAAAACAACGTCACTCTTTTCACTAATTTATTTCTTTTTTGGGAGGGTGGGGGAAGTGTTATGTTACCACATAATAAATTTGTTGTGATTTTTAAATGAAGTAAATATTTAAAATGTATCTATTTTAATTTCAAAAACAGTAAATATCAGCAACTATGACCCACATAAATGAAAGCTCATTGTAGTGCTCAGTAATTTTTAAGAGTGAAAAGAGATCTTCAGACCAAAAAGCTTAAGAACTGCTGCTCTAGTAGAATGTAAGCTTCTTGAAGGCAAAGCATATTATGCTTTTATATTTATATTCCCAGTCACTATTAAGCTTTTAATAAATGCTTTCTGATTGATTTGTAGAAGGGAATGATATATCTATAGGACTTATCTAACTGGTTGAAAGATATTGAGAGGTTTGTTGAAATAATATCTACAAATAACTTTGCAAAATTTCCAGTGTTATATAAATGTCATTCATATTGTGGTCATCATTGTTATTGTCATTAACATGGTCATCATTATCATCATTGTCATCATCATCATCACCATCCCCTGCTCAGTTTATGCTGCACTAGACTACCTTCTGATGCCTTATTTTCTAAGGTCTGTAGAGGAATAGTGCCAGGCAGAAAAGTGAGGAATAATAGCCCTTCTCTTACTGCTCCTCAGCTCTGACATAGGGAAATGGGATATAGTTTTTGGACAGGTGATATTGGGGGACCAAGGACCACCTTAGGCTCTCTTTAATTAAACTCAACTTACCAGGCTCCTGGTAGTTAAAACCAGTGAAAATAAAGATATAAAATGCATCAGAGAAAAAGATATAAAGGAGGTAAATTTTTTTGTTATTTAACATTTTTTAAAATTTTATTTTATTTCTTTATAAAGCTTTTTATTTTCAAAATATATGCATAGATAATTTTCAACATTCACCCTTGCAAAACCTTGTGTTCCAATTTGTTTTCTCCCTCTTTCTCCCCTTCTCCCCTGTATGGCAAGTTATCCAATATATGTCAAGCATGTGAAATTGTTCTATACATATTTGCATAATTATCATGCTGCACAAGAAAAATCAGATCAAAAAAGTAAAAAATGAGAAAGAAAACAAAATGCAAACAGACAACAACAAAAAGAGTGAGAATGTTCTGTTGTGATCTACACTCAGTTCCCACAGTCCTCTCTCTGGGTGCAGATGGCTCTCTCCATCACAAGACCATTAGAACTGGTCTGAATCACCTCGCTGTTGAAAAGAGCCACGTCCATCTAGATTGATCATTGTATACTCTTGCTGTTGCTGTGTAAAATATTCAAGGAGGTAGAAATGTATGTGTATATGTATAAATAGATATAAATAAGCATAAATGAGCAACTATGGTATAAATGGGCAGGTGGTGCCATAGTGCACAGAGTACCAAGCCTGGAGTCAGGAAGATTTATTTACATGAGTTCAAATCTGGCTTCAGCCACTTGCTAGCTATGTGACCCTGGGCAAGTCACTTAACTTGCCTTTGTTTCCTATCTGTAAAATGAGATAAATAAGGAAATGGCAAACCACTCTGCCAAGAAGAGTGCCAAGACTTCAAATGGGGTCATGAAGAGTTGGATACAACTGAAAATGACCGAATAACAAAAATAGAAGTCTCAAAATGGGATCAACCATGGCAAAAGGACACATTGTGGACAGCTCTTTTCCTGAACCTGAGGCTGGCCCTATGACATACTGCCTCTTACACAGAGTTATTGATATGACAACAACAACAATAGAATCTATATGACACTTTAATGTTTGCAAAGCACTTCACAAATTTGATCCTCACAACAACCCTTCTTTTATTCTCATTTTACAGGTAAGTATGAGACAGGCAGAGACCAAATTACTTGCCTCTAGCAATTTATGTTACTGGACAGTTTAAGAGAAGAAGGGATCCTTTCTATAAAGTTGACTTATTTATTTTACATGTGACTAAACTTAAGAGGGACCTTCTGAAAACTTCTTAGGATCATGGTATTTAAATTTATCCTACTGTAGTTTGGTTTCCAAAATACTTTTCTGACTATTTCAAGATTTTCCTCTCTCTACACTCATGGAATAGTGGAAAGCCTCGGTTTGATCAGCCTCTATGCTATTAAAAATCAAAGAAAAAGGGGGAAAATCTAAGTATATAAAAATATTTATATCAGAACTTCTTGTGATGTCAAAGAATTAGAAAATGAGGGGATGCCCATTGGGTATTATTGGGTATTGGATTATTACTGAATAAATTATATAATTATGATGAAATATTATTATACTATAAGAAATGAAGGGGATGGTTCTTCTAGGAAGAAATGATGAGAGATCATGATCTCCATGAAATGATGGAGAGTAAATTGAGTATTGTTGCACATTGTTCCCCTAGTGCACAGTAACAGCAAAATTGTAACAGAATCAATTGTGAAAGACTTAGTATGAAAGACTTAGTAACTCTATCAAGTGACAATTCCAATGGACTGATGAAAAGTTCTATTCATCCCAAGAGGGAACTGATAAACTCAAAGTTCAGACTTGAGTATTTTTTTCCTCTTTATTTTTCTTGCTTCTTTTCCCCGCTTCATAATGAGGTTAATGTGGAAATATGTTTTGAATGATTTCATATGTTTAATGGACATCATATTTTTTTCCTTCTCAATGGATGAGGGAGGGGTGGATGAAGGGAAAGAAAACCTGCCTTAAAATCCCACTGCTGACCTTCACTAGCTGCATGATTTTGGACAAACTGTTTAACCTCTGTCTGCCTCAGTTTCCTTCTAGGTTCACCACAAGGGATTGAACCAGACCAAGCGCAGGTCCATCGTCCCATGATTCAGCATATCTTTTGAAGAAGCAAGGACGGGTGGTCTTGATGACAGATCATCACCCATATCTGTCACAGGCCTGTGACCTGGGGACAGCACTGCTCCCAGAGGTAGACTTTTTGCTTACTTGAGAACCTTTCAGTGAATCCTTTTTCCATTTTTCCTTTGCAGGTCATGGTCCAGCACCTCTGAGGAAGTTGACTGGCTGGCAGAAGGAGATCTTTTATTAAAGATTGAAGGGAGCTGCAAGAACAGCAGTGGGAAGGATTGTCCCCCAGGAGACTTTTAGAGAGAAGCTTACACCTGGAGGAGGGGAGCTTTGAAGCTGAGGTTTGGAAATGCAGCTTCTTGGTACAGAACATGGAATCGAAGGCTGGTGGAGCTTCTATCCCAGATTCGTTTTCACAAGGGATCAGCTTCCCATCTTTCCTTCTCCCTCGACTTTCTTAGTGTTCACTCCTACCATCCCCCAGTCAAAAGGGAGGGAGAAAGTCCACCCAAAACTAAGAGGGAGAAGGGGTTCCTTCTTTAGTCACTGCAGGAGAGATGATTTTTTTCTCCTTGTCTCCCCCTCAAACAACTGTTTTCTTTCCAATAGAGATCAGGGTGGGCTAGGCTAAAATTAGTCTTTTATATGAAATCTCCCTATGCAAAGACCCCTGCCTTCTCCCCATAGTTGAAGATTTTCCAGGCAAATCCTTACTTTCTTCTCTCCCTACCCCCATCTCTGCTGGAGGGAAGAGGCCTTGATGACTGGAAGAACGTACCAATCCTGTGTCAGCACACCAAGTCTGGTACAGCACACACCAAGGGGCTGGTTGCCATGGAAACCCGTCGGCAGCCTCAATATCTGTCTGCACACGATCCAAGAGTGGATTATCAGATCTAACCAAAGGGAGAATGTGATGAGTTTCATCTGGGCTGGGAGGTGGGGGTTGGGGAAGGGGGAAGGGCACTTTCTCCATACAAAATTATTTAAATAACTGCTTAAAGCCTACCTGCATGGTGGAATCAGCATTAGGGGAGAATGTCAGAGGCCATCTACTCCAACCCAGACTGATGACAATGCCCTTAACTACTTTAACAGACAAGTAGTCATTTTATCTCTGCTTGAATGAAGAACTCCAGTAAGGGGGAGCCTCCCCTCAACCCCTGCAGCTTGGTCCACTTTGGGATAGGTCTGTCAGCCTGTTTTTCCATCTGCCTCATGAAAAAGTCTACCTATGTCCTTGGCCCTGCCTTCTGGGGTCCAGAAGAATATGTCTAAATGCTTGTTGCTTATGACATCTGCAAATCTTCGTGTCTGTCTCCCCTAATTATCCCATCTCTCAACTAAAATCTTTGCTACTTCATAAGTACCTCCTGTTCCTTCTATCAGTCCTCATATGTTATGTTGTCAGAGCCTTTTGCTGTTCTGGCTGTGCTCCTGACACTTGCCAGTTCATTAATATCTCTATAAATATGGTCCCCAGAAATGAACTTCAAGCGTAGTCAGACTACAGAGAATAAGTAGTATGTCCTCTCTTTTGTTCTGAACATTATGCTTCTATCAACATATCTAAAATCATATTCACTTTTTAAACTGTCATATTACAGTATTTACTGATGTTTGGGAGGTGGGGGGAAGGGAAGGGGAAAGCTCTTTCTCCATACAATATTATTTAAGTAACTGGTTATTACTCATGATGAAAGTTGCCCCTTAGAAATCGCATTTGTCCTTTTCAACAAAACCCAGCAGTAAGATATGCAATTTTACTCCCTGACACTGTTTTTGGTTCATGGAGAATAGATCTCTTGGTGCTTCTGAGGCCCAAAGGAAAAGGAGGACTATTAGTTTGTGTTGTTTGGCTTTTATTCTTGAAGAAGACCAATGACATCGGGAGATCAATATCTTGACTTGCAAATGAATGAGATTTAAGTGAGACAGACCTGTGCAAAGTCATCAGCCCATTCTTTCCTCCAGGGTCATCAGAATTCAGTGGCAAGACTTGAATCAGGATGCCTGAAGATCACTCCTAGACTGCTCATGGTTTTATAAACTCACAGTTCAAATTTTGCAAAACACTTTCCTCACAACATGTTGGTGGGAATACAGTGCATTTTATCATCAATCCCATTTTATAGATAAGAAAAGTGAGGCTTGAAATACTTAAGGATTCAGCCCACTTCTCATACAACCAATTCCAGTTCAGAACTCCTATTTGCAAGCTTATAGATACAGAGCTGGAGACCATTTACACCATTTTCCTCCCTTAAACAAGGACATAGACACATTATGGTGCCATTTAGCTGCCCTTAGCTCTTGAGTGTACCATTTCTTAGAAAACCAGGTTCCATGCATTTCCTACCTATTCTGAAAAGGAGTAATCTCTTTTATTTGTCCAAAAATGGCCTGAAAACCTTTCTTGACTCTGTCATGGAGTTCCAACTTGGTCACTTACTAGCTGCCTAACTGTGGACAAACCACTTAGTCTCTTTCAGCCTTAGCTGTAATATGGGGATAAGAATATTTATATTATTACAGATTGTTGAAAAGATCAGATGAAATTGGTAATCTTAACAGCTCACATTTGGTCATAGTTTATTATTATTATTATAATACTAAAATGGCAAAATGCATTTATTCATTCAGTGAGAATTTTTAGATATTAATCATATATGCTAGGCACAGTGTTAAGCACCAGGGATATGAAAAGAAACTTACACTGAATTGAGGGAAAACTATACAGATACATATAAATAAATATTATATATTTCTAAGCTAAAAACAAAGTAAATTTTACTGGTATGAGGGTGGAAGCAGCACTATCACTTGAAAAGCTTAAGAAAGGTCTTATTTAAGAGAGGATGTTATTATAATAGTACTACTGGGAGGTGATGAGGAATTGACCAAGTGTGATAACCATGTAAAAAAGACAGTTGGGAGAGAAGGGAGGGATGGAATTGGCAAGTGATTATGGAGAAGTGACAAGTCAAGGATGACTCTGAGGGTGTGAACTTCAGGTCTTATCACCCCCTTTTTAGATTGTTGCAATAATGTCTTTTCTTGGGTGGAAGTAGGCAATTAGGGTCAAAAGAGTTGCCTGAGGTTTACAGCCAGTAGCTCTATCCATTTACTATCTAGATGCCCTATGAAATAAAACAAATTGAAAAAAAAAATGATTGCCCCTCTAGACTATCACTGCTATAGTAGTCCTCCCAAAACACAAACACAATCATGTGACTCCTCTTCTTAATCAGTCCAGTAGCTTCCTATTACTCTTGGGATAAAATGTAAACTCCTCTAGTTAGCTTTTAAAGCCCTTCACAATCTGTCCCCAATACTTCCTGCACCAATGGACATTATTTCTATATCTACTTTCTGCTATCTGGCCTTCTGTTTGCTCCACATGCACAAAACTCACCTTTCAATTTCATGCTTTTACACCAGATGTCTTCCAAGCAGAGATGTATTCTTTCCTTACCCCTCTCTTTTTCTTTCAGCTGCATTTCAAGTATTTTCTTCTGCATGACATCTATTCTGACTTCTCCCAAATATAAAAACAATACTAAAATAGCTGCCCAAATATAAAAAAATGTATACAAAAATATGTGTATTTTGTATACATATGTTTTTATTTACATGGTATATCCCAAAAGTTTTAGTTCACTCCTAAACTATTAAAGCTAAATTTAATCCTCAACTATTAAGGGTTAGGATTGCACTGGGTTTTAAAGCTACTAAAGGTTGTTCAGTCACTTTTTAGTCTTGTCTGACTCTTGTGATTCTCTTTGGGGTTTTCTTGCAAAGAAGCTGGGGAGGTTGGCCATTTCCTTTTTACAGCTCATTTTACAGATGAGGAAACTGAGGCAGACAGGATTAAGTGTCTTGCCCAGTCACACAGTTAATAAGTATCAGAAGCCAGATTTAAATTCAGAATGATCAGTCTTCCTGAGTCTAGGCCCAATACTATCTGGTACACTACCTAGCTACTCCTATTAAGGGTTAGGACTATTCTAACTTTCTAAGCTATTAAAGGTTAGATCCACAGTAAAATTCTAAGCTATTAAAGATTAAAACTGTTAGGTATAGTGCCAGGCTGGAAATCAAAAAGATTCTTCTCCCTGAGTTCAAATCTGGTATCAGTAAGTAGGAGGGAAGACTACTATGTACTTATTCAACCTCCCCTCAGCACGGAATATAGTGCTAAAGACACAGAGTGCTCATCAAATACCAATTCATCAACTAATGCAATTTCAACTTTTTAAATATGAAAGAAGTAAGAAAATATCTCTAGTACTGGTTCAATGCTTCCATAAGAGATCTTGACAAAGATACTAGAATGGCTATTAGAGACCTCAGAGACCATTTTCCTCATTTTACAGAGTAGGAAACTGAAGCCCATTGAGCTTAAGGAATTTGCCCAAGATGACACAGATGGTGAGGGTCAGAGGCAGAATTTGAATCCAGAACTTCTGATTCAGGATCAGGGTTCTTTCCATGGTACCACCCTGCCTCCTAAATTCAACTTCAGTCGGAAAGACCTGGTTTAGGCATATCCTCTAGTATGGCATAGGGTGAGGGGAAAATCAATCATTATAAACTATTAGAATCAAATACAATTAAAAGTGAAATTGCTGGAAGCTATAAATATATTTAACTCTCCATGAATTTTCTCCTCAGCTTTGAGTTATATTAAATCAGTGGTGCTTGGTCCCACTGTTATTTAGATGTCAAGAAGCCAACAATAGGTTGATTTTGGTTGATATATTGTTGAGGAATGGGAGGAAGAGTTCAGGGATGATGAAGAGAAAATAAAAGGCAGAGAGTTCTAGGGATATGAGGATAAAGCAGAATGATTTGTCAACAAAATCTGTCTTTCTCTTTGAGGCTTTATAGGGCAGACACATTTTTCCATCCCTTTTAATCCTCATCTGACAGAGAGGATTTTCTAGCCATTAAATCATAGCTTTTCTAGAAAAAAAAAAGGAAAACAACTATTCAAACCCACAAAACCCTCCTTTCCAGACTATGTTATTTTCTACCAAGCTTGGGCAATGGATGGGGTAAGGAAGCAAATGGTCAGCGATGAGGAATGGAGGAAGATCCAGACTACATCCTTCCAGGTAAGTGATCCATGCTCTGGGTTCCTTTATTCAATAGAAAACAGTTCTTTGCACAGGCTTGCAGAATATTGTTTTCCTAGCTCCTTTGTCACTCATTCTGTTTCAAGATGTTAGTCAAGGGATACTCTCACAGATAGCTGTGCTGCTGGTCAGAGTAGCCTCAGGGTCACCGCCTTAAAGGGCTTTGAAGGTTGCTGCTGTAGTGCTTATTTTCTAAAATTCCACCTCAAAGATGGAGTGTTGGTGTGGCAGGGGAATAAAGGAATAGGAAGGTTCTATTATTAAATTATAATAAAGGATAGTATATTTCTTAATTCTAAAGCAGAAGTTATCAAAGTGAGCTGGGGAGTCTTCTGGGGGTCCTCAAGCCCTTTAGGGAATCCAAAGGTCAAACAATTTTCATAATAAAATGTATTTTTTAAAAAAAAAATCCAAATAATTTTTCATAATAAAATTAGAATATTTTAATAGGGTAAGTATCAATTAATATAACCTTTAAAAGCAAAAAGCATTCTTTTTTTTTTGGTGGAATTCTCTACAATTTTTAAGATTACTGAAGGGATCCTGAGACTAAAAAGATTGAGAACTGCTTCTCTAGATTCAAGGGATATGTGCAACTGCTAATATTAATAATAACACATAGACTTTTAATAGTGCTTTATGGTTTAAAAAATGTTTTCCAGAATCACAGAGTCATGGGATTTTTAGAGCTGGAAAACATCCTAGGGATCAGATAGTTCAACCTTTTAATGTTACAGAGGAGAAAACTGAGAAAGCTGTGGTGTGGTTAAAAAGTGCCCTGGGCCAGATATAAAGAAACCTCAACTTGGGACTCAGCTCTACTACCCACTGTGAGATAATGAGCAAGTCATTTTACTTCCTTGGGCCTCATTTTCCTTATTTGTAAAAATGAGATGGGGTTATTGACTAGATGAGGCTTCTGTCTGATATAAATCCATGACAGACATTTTCTGAAATGACTGGAATACCTTTATATAGTTCTAAGAAGATCAGAGAGATTAGGTGATTTATTTGACCAAATCCAACTCCCAGGAAGATTTGAACCCAGAACTGAGATTTGAACCCAGACCTCCTGGCTGCTTGCCCATGGCTTTCTCCTGCTGGGTTTCTTTTGTTTCCTTAGGCACAGAAGCCTCACTGGCTCTGAGCAGCAGCACATGAACAAACTGGAGATGTTTGCCCTCATCTTGAATGGTGAGTAATCAACAAGCTTCTTCTTCTTCCTTCCCTCCTTCCCTCCTTTCCTCGTCCCCTTCCACCCCATCTCTCATCTCTTTTTTTCTTCCCTCCCCTCCTGTCTTCAATCTCCTCTCAGTTTAAATCCTGAGCACAGCTTTGAATGTTACACACATGCATAAAGAAACCTATAAGGAAATGCCTGAAAACCACACAACTTTTACCAGCTAGAATACATTTAAAATGGAAAGTCACTGAAATATTTCTTTCTCATCAGGTTTCAAAAAAAAAAAAAAAAAAGAAAAAGAAAATGGGAAAAATGTGATGAGGGTGTGTGTAAGAACCATAAAAAACCTTTCAAAGCAAACAGCACCTTCCTGACCATATCATATCCTCACCCCCCTGCCAAACTCAGTCTTCTTTTTCAAATTTCTTATTACATTTTTATTATGGATCCATGACTCTAGATTTACTGAGATGCCCTTTTGATTACACATATACCGGTTCTTTATCTTTAGTCAATCACACAGAAGCTATAAAACACCTATGATGTGTCTCTATACCAGGTGAAAGAGAGAAAGAATCAAAGACAGAAGACAGAAAGAGATAAAGAAATACACAAATATATCTTGCTTTCAAGGAGTTTATGATTTTGAAGGAGAAGCAAAATATGAATTTAAGAAACTTGGTGAAACAATACTGTATGGTAAAGTGCTAATCTTAGTAGTTGAACAATATTACACTTAGTAGGTGGTATAGACAGGAAATACAAGATGACCTTCCCAAAGGAAGTTAAGTGTAAATCAAAATCGATCTATGAAATCTAAAGGGGGGTACCTAAGGGAAGAAGGAAGCCAATGAAGTGGAAAGAACACAGAGCTGAGAATCATAATGATGGGAATTGGGGGGCTTTACAGAAAAGGTAGCTATTTAAATTGGCCCAACAAGGTATTCAACAAGTGAAGAGAGACATTAGAAAAACTTTTAAGGCCTTTGGAAGAGTATAAACAAAGGTAGGAGATGGGGAAGTGAAGGACATGATCAGAGATCCAAAAAAGGAATATAGAGAATAGCATTTAATCCCAATTGATATTGGGTTCACATCTAGTAGGGTGTCCTGGAACAAGGGCTCTTCACAATTCTGTAATGGGCTCAGCATCCTGTACTTTCCAGTTAGTGTCTTCTTGATGTCTGGAACTTCTCTCCGCATCTTACCACTGCCAGGTCATGGCTCAGGTACTACATAAAGGCAGGCTGGACATTATGCCTCCTCTCACTCTCTTCTCTCTAATCTTAGATCCTTTGGCTGAAGTATTGAGTGACCAAATGTTTGTTTAGTCTTTTCTCATCACGTATTCATAGTCTTTTCTAGTTGGAAGAGACTTCAGGAATCATTTATTCCTCCTGTATGTGTTTATGTATACATACATAAACACATACATATATATATGTGTACACAGACATATATATATACACACAGACATATACTATATTTATGTGTGTGTGTCTATATGTGTATATGTATCTTTCTATCTATATATAATATTTCACTATGACATTATATGTCATTATGACATTCCTGATAAATGATCATCTAGCCTCTTTTTATAGCTCTCCAAGGAGAGGATCCCTTTTTTCTCCCTAGGCAGTCTTGAATACCTCTAATTATTAGGAAGTGTTTTTTTTCTGATATCTGATATTAAATTTGTCTCATTGCTATTTCTCCTTAATGGAAGTTTTCTGTTCTTCAAGGCAGCTGGATTCTTCATGAAGAATCATTCTTCAGGAAACTTTTCCCTGTCTCTTAGCTGATAATCTCCCCATATGAGGTTACCCTCCATTTATTCTGCATTAGATTAATTCTATAAATCTCATCTCTTCTCTATATATCAATTCTTCAAATATTTGAAACAACCATCATATCCCTTCCTTTTTTCAGTATTTTAGTCTCTCTAGCATAACATCTTCAGCTCTTTCCATCTTTATAAGGAGCTTCCTCATCCTCATTGTCCTTCCCTGGACAATCTCCAGTTTTTCAATGTGATGGGCCTGTAGTCAGGAAGAATTCAAATCCAGTTCAGATGCTTAGTAGTTGTGTGATCCCAGTCAGGCCTCAGTTTTTTCAATTGTAAAATGGGAACAAAATTTCATAGAGACGCTGTAAAGATCAAATGAGATAATATTTGTAAAACACCTAGAAGGTACTTACTGTATGCTTTTCCATTTCCCTTTCCCCTATTTTCTGAAATCATAGAGTCAGAATTGAACACAATAATCTGACTACCTCAGAGTCCTTGACCTTGTGTTAGTATTTCTCCCTTGTCACTCCTTTATTACTATTCACTATCTGCCAATATCCCAGTAACTTGGGGAACAAAGGAGAAGACAGAACAAGATGGCACTTATAACTCTCCTTAGCAGAGACAATTGTAGTTTTCAGGTAAAATGATCCAGTCTTTAAAGGAAAAGAAGGAAAAAACGATAACAATCTTACAGGAAGAAAGTTGTCCAATTATAGGACATGGGAATCTTATGCGAGATACTTTTAATCTAGTTATAAAGATGAGCCTTTAGGGCTCATCAGTACCATACTGATGAGAGATAGGAAAGGGGGAACCCCATTGGTTGGCTCAAAGATGGTAAGATAGTCCCATGAGGCGCAGTGTCCCCTGTAAATGAATTTACAGGCCCTTAAACCTAGATTGCTTTTATTGTAGGGATTTTAGAAGTCAAGTTTAGTTAGTAAAGTTGAGGGTTGAGATAGAAGAGCACTGGATTAGGTCCGGTGGGCAGAAACCCTTGGCATAAGGATGCCATACTTAGGACTTCTGCAAAAGCATGCCGTCTAACATTACTGTTTTATAATGGGGGCTCTTGTTGATATTGAAGGTGGGTGGAGTCCCAAGCTCCTGGTGGGCTTTCAGATAAGGAAGAAACTGTTTGTGGGGAGTTAGGGAAACCTGAGCAGACAGTGGGGGCTGAGAAAACTCAAGCCAGCTCAGATCCGGTGGGGGCTGGGCCCAGATATTCAAAAAGGTGCTTTTTGACCAGGATTTGTGAATCACAGATCAGCCATGAGGGTTGGGAAATCAGAAAGGAAATCTTAAAGGGATCTCAACCCCCATCAATACTATTTAAGGGACTTTCCTCAGGCAGATTGGTGCCTTTTCTGCAACAACAAGAACAGCAATAATAACAAAGTCTTAGAAAGTTCCTAAGTGTGATATAACCCTCTTTGCTCCACAATTAAATGTCTTTACCTGAATTAAGTGAAGTGTATGTTCCAGGAAGAAGGAAGGATGAGGATATGGCCAGATCATTTCTAAAGCATCATGTTGAGTTTTAGATGGCAGAGTTTATTTGTTTATTTTTAAAACTTTAATAGTATTTTATTTTGCTACTTACATTTTTTAAGATTTTGAGTTCTACATTTTTTCTCCCTCCCTCTTTTACCTCTATCTTCTCCAAAACAGCAAGTCATTTGATATGTTACAATCATTTAATCTTATTTCCATATTTGTCATGTTGGGAAAGGAAAATCAAAACAAAAGGGAAAACCACAAGAAAAAAAAAAGCAAGCAAACAAACAAACAGTAATGCTTTGATCTGCATTCTGTCTCCATAGTACTATCTCTAGATGTGGATAGCATTTTCTATCCCAAGTCTGTTGACGTTGTCTTGGATCAGAGTATTGCTAAGAAGGGCTAAGTTTGTCATAGTCATCACTTATCAATGGTACAGCTTAGGAAGAGCATTGATAAACAGGAGAGCAGTTGGAGAAAGACAAGCAGAATTCTGAAGGAGTTTTACTCTATGTCATGTGAAGATTGAGTGAAGGAATTCTGGATGTTAAGCATGGAGAAGAGAAGACTCAGGAGGAAAGACAGCTGTCTTGAAATCTTTGAGGAACATACTGAGGAAAGAGTGATTTTAATCAGGTTGGCCTCAGAAGTCAGAATGGATAGAA
The DNA here is from genome assembly GCF_048593235.1 of Sminthopsis crassicaudata. Lineage (NCBI taxonomy): Eukaryota > Metazoa > Chordata > Mammalia > Dasyuromorphia > Dasyuridae > Sminthopsis > Sminthopsis crassicaudata. The sequence goes on along the minus strand of NC_133619.1, from coordinate 274,136,557 downwards.
TATTGACAAAAGGAAAATTGAGACAATTTCAGGAAAAGCTTCCTATTGATCTGAGGAATCTAAAATGGAATGGGCTGCTCAGGGAGAAAGTGAGGTACCTTTCCTTGGAGTTTTTAAGAGTGGATGATCACTTATAGGGTACATTATTTGGGAGTTATAGATTGGACAGGATGGCCACTAAGATCCCTTATGACTAAAAGTTCTAGGATTCTTTGTGTGTGTGTGTGTGTGTTGATTTATTTTTAATGACTGTTTCATCTTAAAAGCTGATCAATTGCCCAGTCACATCCAATATTAAAAATAGAAAATTTAAAAACAAGAGAAAATATGGATAAAGCTAAATATGCTAATACTTTTAAAGATGCAAAATCATTGCATTTCACAGGTTTTTCTTTCTGTTACAAGATTCTATCCAAGATAAAACATCTTGTAAGTGATACTTAGAACTCGAAACCTCTTTTCATTAATCTGCCCCCCTCCAGTCTATTACACTGTAAGCTAAACGTCAATAAACTGCTATTATTAAGTGCATTTAAGTTCCTTCTTGAAGGTAGGAACTATGTTTTATTAATTTTTCTCTTTCCCTCACAGTCTAGCATAATACTTTGCTTTAAGTAGAACTCATTAAATGATTATTCAAGTTCTTGTTGAATCTTATAAATTCATTTACCCTAGGTATTAAAGACTTAATATATAACTCCTCTCAAGAGTATCACATTTGCATTTTAAAAGCGAGGAAGACAGTCTTAATGAGAAGGAGTAGCAATGACAGAATTTGAGACAAATTAGCTGGGGAAATATTTTCTTTGAGGTGGCTTCTTGCTAGAATTCCTGAATGAACACACCATTAGATATAGCTTTCTTCATCTACATGTAAAGCTAGTGCTAGTTTTCAGCTTCCTAAACCGACAACTCATAAAGGAACCGGAGCAATGGACAAGAGCTAGCTGTAGAGTTAGAAAGACCTGAATTCAAGGCCCATCTTTTAGACCTACTGACTGTGTAGCTCTGGACAAGCCATTTAAAAAAAATGCTATTAAAATTTTTTTAAATGGCTGGTATTGTGCTAGACAACTTTCTAAGGCTGTAAGTTGCAAAGAACTTTGGGAGACACTTTCTTTACCGGCAATTTTTCTAAACCAGGGAAATTAGAGGAGTTTCCTCTCTTTGATTATCATAATCTGCCTGAAGAAGACTTGCAGACCACCGAACAAAGTGGATTGATTTCTTGACCCTAATTGGCCCATTGCTATGGCTGATAAAAACTTCTGAGGAAAGCTTTGAAACTAGCACCTCTCTCCCATTCTTAGAAAGATACCTGGTTAGTTTCCATACCATAACTGGGAGGCCACAGGTAGTTTTTAGAAGTAAACTCAGCCTGGGTATGCTAAAGAAATCTCTTTTTTTTTTTTTTTTTTTTTTTTTTTTGAGAATTCCACACTGAGTCTCAGCCCAAAAGGCCAATGGTGGTAGTAGTGGTGGTGTTGGAGGGGAGAGGGGAGCAGGATTGACCAGCTCACAAAGCAGAAGTGGTTAAAAAGTTTTGTTTTTTTTAAGCAAAAAATCAAACCCTCCCCCTAGCTATTTTGAATTTATGAGATCTACAAGTAATTTAAAAACAAAGTGAATGAAGAATCACTCCAGTTCGTGTCTGCGGTTGGAAACTGCATGAGTAACCATTCCCTTAATTGACCTTGAGAGGAGAAAAAATAATCCCCACACATATATAAAAGCGTATGAACTGTGGAATGTGGAATGGCTCAGCTGGTATGGATTAAAACATTCTCCTGAAAGGGGAGTAGGCAGGAATGGTGTCTGCTGCTCTCCACAGGCTATTCAGCAAACCACCATCAAGAAATAAAAGCAAGGATCCATCATCATTTGTGCTACAGGGAGAAAAAAATTCTACTGAGGTACAGGAAGCCATTTGTTTTATCCTTTGTAATATTTAGTATCACAATAGAAACCCTTTTTAATTGCTTTCCTCAGCCCACCTATTTGCAATCAGATTGCAATTAAGCATTACCTAATTTAATTTCTTGATTGCAGAGTGTATAGAGTCACATATAATACTTGAAGGATTTTTCATTTGGGAAGGTTTATCATCATTACTATTGTTAGTAATGACCCATTGTTCTCAGGGGTAATACTGGCAGAGTACAGGCTCTAACAGTCCTATCAGAAGAGAGGCATTTTAAGCATGGGCCTGGTGAACAGAACTACCCTCTCTAAATTCTGGGGGATTTTTCACCCGAGGCTACAGCAGAATGAGAGAGAGCATGGAGGCACAGAAGGGGAAAAGAAGCTGACCAATGGAGTCATGAAGAAGTACCAGCTTGGCAGGGAGCCACAATATGAAGGTGCTACCTTCCTCCATGCATTGAATCACATGAACCATAATGACCCAGAGAAAATGGGACCTACAATGGGAAAGGGTTGCTTGACTCCCTGCCTGGTAATTTTGTGTAATGCATGTGTAAGTGTGTAGGCTCAACTCTAGGATAATGCTACAAGTCTGGAAGATTATAAAGTACTGGGACAAGGGGATGCTTAATACCAGAGGAAGGGCTGTTTGAGTTCCTTCACAATTACGGGGAAAAAAAAGTTGTAGAAAAAAATCGAGGTCATTCACTGCCCTTTTCTCCCTTCATCCTTATGTCCTTTCAATCAAGTGCCTTCTGCCATTATCTTCATCCTGGTCCCTGTCTCACACGATGAAGTAGTCTTACTCTTTACCAAAGCAAACCCCTCTAACTAGTTGTTCATGTGATCCCATTCCATCCCAACAGCTTGTCATTCCACTGTTCTACTTGTTTCAATCTCTCTTTACTGGCTCATTTCTTACTGCCTACAAACATGTCCATGTTTCTTTTGTTCTTCTTTAGAGCTATTTCTCTTTAAATCTTAATGATCAATCGCTCAGTCATATCTAATGTTAAAAACAGAATTTAAAAACAAGAGATAATATAGTTAAAGCTCTTTGTGGCTAGACTCCATGAAAAGGTTGTCTACAATAGGTGCTTCTGCTTCTCTCCTTAACTCCTTATACTCTGACTTCTGACCTTAACCCTTCCAAACTGCTGATGTGTTGTCTTCCCCATTTCACTGCTGGGGATACAAAAAGAGGCAAAAGACAATTCCTTACATCAAGGAGCCTGCAATGAAAGACAGCATACTACATATCCAAAGTCTGACTAATCGCTAAAAGTTAATCTACCAAAGACAGAAGAAATATAACTGTGTGCAAAAAATAAACAAGCTGATTTGGAATATGGAAGATTTGCCTTTATGGTGGAAATATCCATTTTAATCCTAACTTTAGGAATAGATTAAGCAGGGTTCCTAAACCATTTTTGTGTCATTGACTCCTGTGGTAGCTGGTGAAGTCTATGGACCACTTCTTAGAAAAATGTTAATAAATGAACAAAACAAAACACATAGCATTGCAGTAGAAACTAATTATATTGAAACAAAGTTATCAGTGGTTTTTTTTAAGTTCACAAACACCAGGTTAAGAACTTCTGGATTTTAGGGGGAGAGAGTGGTCACCTGTTTTTCTGAACAACAGAAGGCACGAATTGATCAACAATGAATGAATATAAGGGGAGCAAAGGGCAAGGAAGATGTTTCGCCATTCATTTAATACTCATTACCAGGAAACCACAGGCAATATGGAGAGAAGGGCAGCTTCATTAACACTTTATTAAGAAGAATGAACCTCATGGAGAAGACCAATATAATGAATAGAATTAGCCTCTGTGTAAGAAAGACCACTTCCTCTTTTAGTTTCCCAGACAGTTCTAGAAACAAGAGTAACTTTTAGCCCAATTGCATCAGTGAAGGAAGTCTGTGAGATCTGTCTACTGTTGAAATCCCTGGTGCAGCCTCCCCAAAGAAAAAGCCGCTCTTTGGCAATTGACATTTTCCCAGAAGATACACTACTATTTGTCTTTAAATTCATGTTCTGTGCCCAGAATCAGTCAGGCTGCCTGGGATTCCCTGGGGAAATTCCTCTCTCCCTCATTCCCACAAATCTAATCCCTTGCCAAGTCTTAAGCATTCTACCTCCATTACCTCTCTGGCGTCTGTTTTCTTCTCTCCACTTATCCCAGATCTGACTCTTAACACCTTTTACACTAGTGATCTCCTATTTGGTCTCCCAGCTTCAAATCTCCATACCAATGCAGCCTTCACATGGCAGCCACAGCTCTGACCAGGTCATTCCTCTGCTCAATAAACCCCATGGCTCCCTACGACCTCTGGAAGTGTTAACAATTTGGTTCCAGTCTATCTTTCCCACTCTACATCCCAATTTAACTGATCTGCTTCTCACTATTTCTCATAAAACTTTTCATTTATTTCCTCTGTTTCTATGCCCTCCCTCACCTTTAGCTCTAATAATCTTGGGTGTCTATCAAAACTCAGTTCAGACACCACTTTTTATATAAGTTTCCTTGATATACCCATCTGCTAAATCCTCTCAATTACACTGTGTATACCATACACACATGCATACGCATACGTTAAAATAATATATGTATATATGTTATATGTGCATGCTGTTTCTCTAGTTAGAATGTAAGCTTCTTGAGGGATAGGATTGTTTCTTTTTTGTCTTGTATCATTAGCACATGCCATAGTATATGATACACAGTAGCCATTTAACAAATACTTTTCCAACTAATTAAGGAACTCCAGAAACCCCCTAAATAATTTGCGGAACACCACACAATCTCCTAATAAGTAGAGAGAAATAAACTGTTCCACTAACAAGTTGAAAAGTTGTGAATATTCCTTTCTGGTTATACAGAAAAAATTGATGTGTTCCTTGGAAAAGATAAATAATTTTAAAAAATAGTAACTAGCATTTATATAAATTATAAGGTCTTACAAAGCATTTTACAAATATCTCAACCCTAGGTGATAAATAGTATCATCATGCCTATTTTACAGATGAAGAAACTGAGGCAGACAGCAATTAAGTGATTACACAGCTAATAAGTATCTGAGGATGGATTTCAACTTGAATCTAACTCCAGATCTAGCACTCTATTCTCTATGTCTCCATGAAGAACATGTTCAGCTTTTTAAACTAGAGAGTAGCTTTCCCTCAAGTTGTATTTAGTTGATTAGTTTCATTTAATTAAAAAAAAGAAATATAACTATTGCTTATCGACATAATAATATTTGATTATTTTGTGGATACTGAGTCTTAGTATGTGCACTGCTATAGATTACTCCCACTTTGTACCTTTATACCTGTGGATTCTTGTTCATGCCTTTCCAGAAATTTTCCATAGGAAATCCTCCTAGGGTGCTGGAGACCCTTCTAATTATGCTTTTTCTAATTATAGTGCATCGCAGTAAAGCACTTGGGCTTTTTATCTACTCTCTCTCACTTAATTCTTGGGACAGGTATTTCCTTTTCTTATCCTACATGTCTTTCATCATTTGTTTTTTGTTACTTCTCTCTCTCTCTCTGTCTCTGTCTCTCTGTCTCTCTGTCTCTGTCTCTCTGTCTCTCTCTCTGTCTCTCTCTCTCTCTCTCTCTGTCTCTGTCTCTCTCTCTCTCTGTCTCTCTGTCTCTGTCTCTCTCTCTCTCTCTCTCTCTCTCTCTCTCTCTCTCTCTCTGTCTCTCTCTTTCCCTGAGGCTGGGGTTAAGTGACTTGCCCAGGGTCACACAGCTGTTAAGTGTCTGAGACCAGATTTGAACTCAGGTCCTCCTGAATTCAGGGCTGGTGCTTTGCTACTTCTCTCACATGTATTATCATCCATAAGAAGCTATGGGCAAACCCATGCCCACCTGTGTCTTTTTATTGCTATTTGTGTTCCCTGACATTTTGAGTCTTCTGAGATTCTCATGTTCCCTGGATCATCACCATATATAACTTTACTGAAAAATGTTGCTAAAAATTATGGGCTTTTTCAGAAATGAGCATTGAAAGCAATTTTATAAATGTCTACTCTGGTCATTTCCCAAATGCTTCCTTACTCTCTTCATTTCTGGGCTGAGGTCATTGTTCATCTGAGGTGCCCATCCAGAATACATACAGAATGATAAAAGCATATAATATAGATGTGTATACACAGAGAATAACTCATTGGGCTCCCATTCTACTGCATGTACAAATTTTGCTACTGTGTCATTTTCAAGTTAAGCCCCCTTCTCCCCTCCTCCACCAATAGACGATTAGGCTAATTCTTTTTAAATGACTATGAATTTAATTGAAGAAACTTTCTTGGCAAAGATGCAGTTTCTGTCGTCTGTGAATGAAGGTTTTTGGAGAACCTTATTAATAATACAGAATTCTCCTTTCCACAAAAATGTTACTTTTCTATTTTGTATCTCATTTTATCACAAAATCTTAGAAGTAAAAGAGGCCTCAGAGGCCATCTAATACAACTTGTATCTGAACGGAATCCTTCTCCAGCATCCTTGAGAAGGGATCATATTTGCTATACTTGAAGATCTTTGGTGATCCTAGGAAACCCATTTCTTCCCATGGCAGCTACTTTTGGATAATTCTAAATGTTGGGAAAATTTCCCTCCATCCAGGCCTGATTCTTACTTTGCAATGCCCACTCAGAATAATTCATTTTCACCATTGCAGGTTTTTTTGAAACCTTAAAGGACAGCCATGGTTTGACCCCACCCTAGGAGTCTTGCTCCAAGCTGAATATTCTCAATTTCTTCTACCTGTCATTGTATAGCACGGCCTTGAGCTCTTGTCTATTTTGGTCACCTCCATCTGTATGCTTTCCAACTTATTACTTTCCTTCCCAATGTGTGGTGCCCAGAGCTGAACACAATACAATACTCCAGATGTGAAACCCTTCTTTTCCATACAGCCTTTCAGCTGGTTAGAGACAGACCACCTACTCATGCATATTCTTTTATCTGTTCTAATCTAAAGTTATTAAGGTTACCAAATTCTGTTTACTGATCACTTTTCTAAAGAAGTTTACTAATTTTTCATGATTCTTTTGGTGTATATTTTGTAGGAGTGAGCTGTTTACCCACCCCTTGAGATTAATCAGGGAAAGTGGCTTTTATTCTGAACTTTTTTTGGTCATATCATTAGATTACAAATAAATTAAATACATGATAGATATAATTTTAGCACAATATCTCTTGGAGACAATAGAGTTGATATAACTTAGACATGGCAGTTCTGAAAGCTATCTATCCTATCTGGCTTGGTTGTTGGTATAGGCAAGGATCTCCTTTTACTTTTCTCAAAATGTGGAAATTATAGTCTCTTTTAAAGGACTGGTTCAGATACCAGATCTCTTTCTGCCTTTCTCTTCTCCCTCTGTCTCTTCTTTCTCCTATCATCTTCTATCTTATTTTCTTCCCTCTTTCCCCTCTTCTTTTTTCTCCAAATTAGAAGAGCTAATATTTTATTAATATGCTTGGTGAGAATTCTAATTTAGCTTATAGATTGAGTTCAAAGGCCATTCTTGAATAATAGTATGCTGCTAACATGTCTTTTTAAATACTGTAGATACCTAGAGATATAAGGTAAAGAAAATAGCTGTGGGAACTGCTACTTTGCAATTGATTCTCACAGATAAAGAGGAACTGATTTCTGGGGAAATGAGTCTTGTTAGGGAAGTGGGCCCTATCTTAGAATTTGTGGGAAAAGGGAAGAAAAATGCACACAGTCTGACATACGCCTGAGATCAGGAGAGAGAAAATGACATTTATTTCAGAGAAAAGATTTGTATGAACTCACTGACCAAAATTGTTTTGGGAGAAATCAGTCTAGGAAAGATGGAAAGCTGGAAAAAAGTTTCTGAAGAGGAAAAGATAGTTTTCTATAAATCTTGCTATAAGTATACAAAGAACTGGACAATTTAGATTTTAAAGTCATGTAGAGGAGATGGTCATTATTGAAGAATGAACACAAAAGTATTGTATCTTAAGAATATTGTTAGTAATACCAAAACTTGGAATGAAAGGGGGATGATAACAAAATCGATCAATGATCATAAAAGGATTTCTAAAAGCAGAAAAAGAGAGGAACAGATTTCCCTGGGTCTAGAGTCAGGAAGACTCATCATCCTGAGTTCCATACTCACCTAAAACACTTGCTAGACAAGTCACTTTATCCAGTTAGCCTCAGTTTCATCATCTGTAAAATGAACTTCTGTGATATAGAGAAGGCTATTTAGACAGTAGCTTGTGTAAGAAAAGACTGGGGTTGGTTTTGTTTTTACTGGGCTGAAAGCTCCCTATGTACTCACCTGAACTATGAAAGCCAAATGAGCTTCTGCAGTCAGGATGTATTATGGCAAGCATAGTCTTCAGAACTAGAAAGATGATTGTTCTTCTGTGGTCTTGCCCTGTTTTATTGTTGTTTGTCCTTCATTCTCCAAGGGGACCATGACATCCGGGAGGTGATGCCATGACATGCAAGTGAATTGGACTGAAGTGAGGGAGGCTGGGCAAGGTCACCTGCCTCACTTTCCCCTCCAGAGCCATCTGGGTCCAGTGGCCAGATATAGATCAGGACGACTGGAGATGGTCCTGGATGCCTGTTTTATTACATTTGTTTGTTCACTCTAGGCTTTCACACTTCAAGAATGACATTGATAAACAGCAGAGCCCCAGGAGCATGGTGACCAGAATGGTTGAGGATCCTATAAGGATTCTTGAAAGAAAGTGGAAATGTTTAAATCTGAGGAGGTGCATGATAGCTACCACCAATTGTTCTACAAGTCAAAGAGAAACTGGGCTCACATATTATGTAATCCATTCATACCCATCTATTTCTATTTGCTGTCCCATCTCCCATCTTGATGTTTTTATATTAGCTCTTTCTTTTGCCTGGAATGAGTTACCTCCTCATTTCTGCCTCTGGGAATTTCATGAAACTCATGGAATTACAGATTCCCAGGATTGAAAGAGATTTCAGAGCCTGTGTAGTCTTATTCTTCCTCATAACAATAACTAATAACAATAATAATGATGAAAATAATAAGCATCTAATTGTCTTTCAGGTTTGAAAAGCCCTTTACCTATAGTTTCTCACTTGATACTCATATCAGCCCACCACGTGGGCATTCCTATTTCACAGATATAGAAAATGAAATGTAGAGAGGTCAAATGGCTTACTTGCACACCATTGTAATTGTCAAATTTTAGGATTTGAGCTGAGGTCTTTCTGATGCCATAATCAGTACTCTCTAAAGCACAACCTACCTGTGTCTCCATGAAGAAAAAATCCTCTAAAAATACCCAGTAAGTGGTGACTCAGCTTTTCTGAAGATTTCTTAAAGGATTTTATGAGCCCACTCTGCTTCTAGGCAGCCCAACTTATTAGGAAGTTGCAACTAACATCAGACTTAAATCTTGTTTTTTCCCCCAACTTCTACCCATCATTTCTAGTTTAATCAATCACTCAATCAACCAATAAGCATTTTTTTCATTATTTGCTATCTTTCAGATAAATAGATTCAAGTTGTCCAAAACATAGGTCATCATATGCCCCTCAAGCCTAATTCCTGCAAAATTTTCTATTTCTGTTGTAACATGAATAAAATGAATCAGCATTTCAATAATGGGTTCCAGATACAAAGTGAGATATAAACACTTCTTTAAAAACACAGGATGAAAATCTTTATATCACATCTTGCAAAGAGTATGTCTGTCCTCCTAAAAGTTCTCTAAATTAAACTCATCACTCCAGCTTGCTCTTGCACTAGTAGTTTTAAGTTCCCAGAAATAGATCATCATCATTCAGTCAACAAATACTGAGAAAGTGCCTAATGTTCCAAGCACTGTGCTAAGCAATTATATTCCATTTCCAATATTAGGGGGTAGCTTTGTTAAGGGGAAATATACTTTCCCTTTTCACTGCTCTAGCTCGTGAGCCCCTATCCAATGTGTTTCTATTTATATAAGTAGTTATTCACAACTCGCTAATCATACAATGTGTAATATTTTTATAACCAGCTACTTTCAATAATGACATCCTTAGATTTTAAATATAATCTTTTATTTAACAATAAAGTAAAAAAGTCAATATTATAGATATTAATACATTAGAGCATGTATTCATAATAATGTATATATAATAAAATACCACATGATTCTCATATAAATCTGGATCACCCTCTTCTATTCACTATTTCTGATCCTTTCATCATTAAAATGCTCCATTTATCTTAAAGGAGAGTGTATTTGATATATTGATATACTTACAGGAACCTGGCAAAGAAACACATGAGATAGAAAAACTCACGTGCTTACAGTAATTAACATTTCTGGATTGTAGAGTCAGTGATATTGGTCCATTCAGGAATAAGTGCATCATATGAAACTGCTTCTCTGTTCAGTGTATGATTTCCTTACAACTGCTCAAGATGCCTTCTGCCACTCCCCATTCAGACCTCTCCCCCATGAAGAAGTGGTCCTCCTTTCTCAAACCAAAGGTGCTGGCAGAGAGCAACAAGTTCTAGGGAAAACTTTACCCTTTCCCAATTGTAGATGATGCTGAAGGAGGGAAAACAAAGTTGTTATTGAAGCTCTTGGACAATGAAGTCATTTCAGTTTTTACCCAGTCAGGAATCATTCCACTGAAGGCTTCTGTCAGCTGACTGCTTCTGCCATAGCTTCCATAGAATAGTTTTTCAGTCTCCTCACTATGACTTCAATTCTTCTCAAGTTCTTATGGTTCCTCTACCATTCCACTATGAGGTAGCTCAGGAGCAATGATTATAGTACTGAAAATGAAGTCAGGATGACCTGGTTCAAATTTTACTTTAGACACTAAAAACTGTGTGATTCTAGCTAAGCCACTTAATTTCTGTTTGCCTTAGTTTCTTCAACTGTAAAATGGGGAGATGAACAGCATTTACCTTGCAGGGTTGTTGTGAGGATCAAATGAAACAGTATTTGTAAAGTGCTTGATATATAATAGATGCCATATAAATGCTTATTCTCCTTTCCCTTTAATGGCTTACCCTTGATATTGTAAGTCATCTTTTATTTAAAAAATTCAACCTTCTAAATTTCTTCTATCAAATTACTTTAAAAAGTCTTTTAAAAATGATACTTCATTCTCCAAATTTTATGTGATTTCTCATTATTTTGATTTTATCCTTTTTTGACTTAAAATGGCATATGCAAATTAGATGAGGTATCCATCATGCTTTAAAAGAGCTCTGAAAGCTTTTAACACAGTTTCCAATCTCATTGGTTCTTTGGAAGCTGTTTCCATACTTTTCTATTTCTCTAGTTTGTCATGAACTCTTTTAAAATAAAATTAAACTGTTCTCACATAAGCAAGGAATTTTTCCACAGAAGTGATAAAGGTATGTGAGTCCTCACATCTATACCATAGAATAGATAATTTTCTCTTCAAAACAGTCTAATCCGTACCTGAAAGTTATTTCTTCACACACATATATTAAGACTGTATATTAAACAAGGTTATTTTAGTACTTGTATTAGGAATCAGAATAGTCATGTATAATAGTAGCAATACCTCATGTTCTTTGAAAATTATTATAAATCTCTTCCTTTACATATTTTCTGACCCTTTCATCATTAAAATCAATTTATCTTAAAGGAGAGTAGATTTGACATATTGATCATCATTTCAGTCATTAGGTTCAAAATCTTAGTCATCTAATATCCCTCATCTAAACATTTTCCAAGTTTTGATGATTTTGTTTCTTTTAAATTTATTAATTAGTTTTTGATATTTACTTTTATAAGATTTTGATTTCCATTTTTCTCACTCCCTCCCCTTCTTCTCAATACAACAAGCAATCTGATACAAATTGTACATGTACACTCATATTAAACATATTTCCACATTGGTCATGTTGTAAAAGAAGAATCAGAAAAAAGGAAAAAATCACAATAAATATAAAAATAACAAAATGAAAACATTATGTTCCAGAATCTACACTCCTTTCTCAAGATGTGGATAGCATTTTCCACTTTTGGAATTGTCTTAGATCATTGTATTGTCCAGAAGAGCAAAGTCTGTCAAAGTTGAGCATTGCACAATATTGTTATGACTGTGTACAACGTTCTCTTGATTCTGCTCACTTCACTCTTACTGATTATATTTCTAAAATGTATTATCTATGTGTATTATCCATATCCCTCATTCTACTAGCTATGAGCTAAAAATTCGATTCTTTCCTCTTTCCTTCTCCTGATATACTAAGCAGTAAACATTTATAAGTACCCATTCTGCATTCACATTTTTTCTTCAGTAACTTTATTTTTCCAATTACATGTAAAGATAGTTTTAAATATCCATTTTTCTAAGATTCTGCGTTCCAATTTTTTTCTCCTTCCCTCCCTTCCTCTCTCACTTCTCTCCCCACAACAGCAAGACATGTACAATTATTTTAAATATATTTCCATATTAGTCATTTGGTGAAAGAAAAATCAGAAAGAACAAAAGGGGAAAACAATAAAGAAGAAGCAAACAAAAAGGTGAAAATACTATGCTTCAATATGTATGCAGTCTGAGGTTCCTGGATAGCATTTTCTATCCTAAGTCTATTGGAATTATCTTGGATCAAAGTATTATGAGAAGAGCTAAACCTGTCATAGTTGATCATCACATAATTTTGCTATTACTGTGTAGCATGTTTTCCTGAGTCTGTTTACCTCATGCAGCATCAGTTCAGGTAAGTTTCCAGGATTTTCTGAAATCAGTCTGCTTATCATTTCTTATGGAAAATTAAAATTTCATTACATTCATATATCATAACTTCTTCCGTCATTCCTCAATTGATGAACATCCACTCAATTTCCAGTTCCTTTCCATTACAACAGCTGCTACTAACATTTTTGCACATGTGGATCCTTTTAACTCTTTTATGATCTCTTTGGGCTATAGACTCCAACTGTGGTAGTAACACTGGATCAAAGGTTAAGCACAGTTTTACAGTCCTTTGGGCAAAGTTCCAAATTTCTGCCTTTACTCTTTCTGAGGCAATAGAGGGGGTACCGTCTTTGACCTAAAAAAGAGTTAGGATATAGTAGAAGAGACAAGATATGCAATTTTAAAAAAGTAAGTAAAGACATAAAGTTGGTAAGTGCCCAGAGAATGGTAAGACAGCAACTGATACCGTGGATATGCTGAAGGCAGCTCTAACCTGCTTTGGAACAGATTGTTAAATTTTCAGTGTCCACATTTATGCCTCGGAAACTGGTAGTTGCTATAAATCAGGAATTTATTTATTGTTTTGTTGATTGCTTAGGTTTAAGAAAATGTGAATAATTTGAATTAAACTTCAGAACATTTGTACATATATCCCCAGCCTCCTGAGCCTATTTGTTAATTTTTTTTAATCAGTACACTCCTGTATTTACTGTTCTATAAACAACTGTCAATCTAGGTTATTGTTGTTTTCAATAGAAGTTTCTGTCTTGGAGTGGGGGGAATAGTGGAGCTGTCATTGGGAGTCCCATTGTTCTATCATATATACAGCTCAAGGATATATCCTCCTTTCTTCCAAAGTAGAGCCAACAGGATTAACTACTTTGGCTCAAGGAAAGAGTGATTTTCCACTTTCTTCTCCAGATCATTTTACAGATGAGGAAACTGAAGTTAACAGAGTTAGACAAGATCACACAGCAAATGTCTGAAGTCAGATATGAGTCTTCCTGATCCTATCACTCTATACACTGAGCTACCTAATATAGGTGATAAATTGACACATATTTTGGAGGGTATAATGGATGCATGGATCAATATATTTGGGAGATAAAGCTAGAAAAGCAGATCGGAAGGCCTTGAATGCCAGTGTGGGGCTTTATTTCATAGCTCCAGTTGGGAATGTTCTCTGAGGTTTGATTCTTACTAAATGGCTCATCTTTTTTTCCTCCCCTTCTTGCCTTCTCTCCCCTCATGGAACCTCTGTTCTTTGGCTGCTTCCTTCTCATTCTGCCCAACCTCTGCTGCTGCAAAGTGATTCTCTGCTTCCCCTGTGCCCATGCTATCTGGGCCTGTGTTCGCACCTGTCCAACCGGCTGCACCTGCACTAAGGAGCGCAGCTGCTCCGTATTGTGTGACAGGACGGGCCTCCTGCAGATCCCCAGTGAGTTCCCTTGCGAGGCCTCCTTCATCAACCTGGACAAGAACGGCATCAAATTCCTGGCAGAGCGGGCCTTTGGGACCCTGCCCTCCCTCCGACACCTGTCCCTGAGTCACAACAACATTTCCTTCATCACTCCAGGGGCCTTCAAGGGGCTGCCTAACCTGATGGAGCTCAGGATTGCCTACAATGAGGACATCCGCTACTTGCACACAAGGACTTTTGCTTCCCTCCGACACCTGGTCAGGCTGGACGTGGCAGGCTGCAACCTGTTCAGCATCCCTGACCGAATCTTTGTGGACCTCCCTGCCTTGCAGGAGCTTTCCTGCTTCCAGAACCACTTCCGCCGGGTGCCAGGGGCCGTCAGGGGGATGCAGAACCTGACCCATCTCTACTTGGAACGAAACTGGATCGAGGCCATTGCCTACAATTCCCTGCAGGGCCTGGGCCGGCTGCACTCCCTGAGTTTGCAAGACAACAGAATCAGTGTGGTGCATGCAGGTGCATTCCAGGACTGCCAGAGGATGGAGTACCTCTACCTGAATGACAATCTCCTCCACGATCTCCCAGGGAGCTCCTTCGAGGGCCTGAGCCACCTAAAGATGCTCAACCTTGGCGGCAACTCCCTGAGCCAAGTGTCCAGGGACTGGTTCCAGGACCTGGTGGAACTGGAAGTGCTCTACCTGGACAGGAACAGGATACAGTCCATCGAGGAAGGGGCCTTTGAGAACCTCACCAGCCTTGTGGCTCTGCACCTCAACAGCAATAACCTCACTTCCTTGCCCTTCTCCGTCTTTCAGCCGGTCTACTTCCTGGGCCGTCTCTACTTGTTCCGGAACCCTTGGCACTGTGACTGCCAGTTGGAGTGGCTCAAGGAATGGATGGAGAGTTACGGACTTGTCCGGGACGTCACTTGTGCCTCCCCATCCTCCGTGGCCAGTGGAGACCTGAGCTTGGTGGACTTTCACCGGTCCCAGGGGGGGCTCTGCCTGGACCCTGAGGAGCTGAACCTTACGGTCCCCAGCGAGGCCCCCTCGGAGGGGCCTCCCTCTGCCACTGAGAGCAGGTTCAGCAGCCTCATCTCCAAGCTCCTGTCCCCAAGGGCTCCGCCAGAGAACGTGACCAACAGCACCTCGGGCCTGGCCAACAGCTCGCTGCTGGATAGCCTTTCCTCAGGCCTGGAGGGGTGGCCGGGAAGCAAGGCCTTGACGTTTTGGGCCTCTCTTCACCTATTTCTATGTGATATAGTGACGAGACTGAACATGGGATGAATTCCCATGGCGTCCTGGGAAAGCAGATACTTAAGCTCTCCAAACCATGCTGATCCTGGGGTGCTTGGAACTGATCTGTGGTTGCAGGGGATTACTGGGAGTGGGGCTGAATGGCGGGAGGGATAGAAACCCGGGAAAATGTTGTTCTGACCACTTCCCACCCCCAAAGACAAACACAATCTCAGCAACTGCATCAGAGAGGAACAGAAGATGAATATACTTAGAGCTCTGTGTTCAGTATTCCACGTTTTACCCAGGGTGGCCTTTTGCCTATATGATCTATTATTGTGGTGGTTGTCATGGTTTGTTGAGTTGTATTTAACTCTTCATGGCCATTACCTGCCAGTGCTGTCCAAAGGGTTTTCTTGGCCAAGATGCAGGAGTAGTTTCCTATCTCTACTGGATTAAAGCAATCAGAAAGTAAGTGACTTGCCCAGGATCACACAACTAGTTTAAGGTCAAATTTGAACTCAGGGCTTCCTGACTCTAAGCCCAGCACTCTATCAATGAAGCTATCTAGCTGCCTCCTATGATATATATGTGTGTGATGGGTATGTGTGTATAATATATATACACACACACATACACATATATATAATTTTATGTATATATATATATTTGTGCATACACACACACATATGGCAGAGTGCTTATGAGACTTGTCTGAAAGTTTCCAGAAAGTATTAAGTATTCTTCTCCCCATAACATCTCCCTCACTCGAGGATTTTAGATTCTGACATTCCCGCCATAAGAGATTTTTTCTTTGGGGCTAAACGTTGCCCTCTCAACTCCTCTTTTGAAATAATCCAATACACTTTAGTACAAAGATTTTTTTCCTTCCAGAAATGGGGAAAAGGACTGGGGGGCTATAAAAGTAGAACCAGATGAGGAGAGTGGAGGTACAGATCACTGAAATGATTGGCTGGGGGAAGGCACAGAAAGGATAGCAAAGAGGGAATTTGATGGTGAACACAAAATTGATTTCAATTTCTTCAAAAGAGGAGTTAAGAGAGGGCAATGGTTAGCCCTAAAGAAAAAAAGAATTTCTTAGGTGGATCTTTTAATAAGGGAAGACAGGATGGAGGCAGAATCTGGTCCTTTGCATATTTTATTATTTGTCAACTGTAGAAAAGATATTGAACTCCCAATATGTGGGAGATGGTAATTTAGGGAAGTTTTCCTTCCATGATATTTGACTATGAGAAGGAACCCATGACAGTGCAGAAAGCCATCTCTCTATTTACCTGACCCCTTTTCCCCCATCCCAGGGATATTAATGGCTCTCCCCAAACCCTTCCACAACAATTTTCAGAAACAGAAAAAATCTAATAGTTGGAATAAGAATGGACAGAAATGTCTTGAATAATTCTAGAAACCTGTAACAGTACTCTTGTGGTTTTTATTTTTATGTTTCAAGGCATAGACTGAAGAAGCAAGGCTTTGGAAATATCATACACAGGCTGAGTATATTATTCCTCATTTCTTCTTTCCAAGCAGGAAGATCAAAAGCTTCCCACTAATTTACAGGCATTCTCTGCCCAGTTTACTGCCCCCAAAACACCATCAGAGATTCCTAAGTTGAATGTCCTTGTGTTCTTTTTATCTAAAATAAAAAGAGGAGCCACATGAGTTTATCAGTCAACCAATAAGCATTTATTTGTTAAGTGCCAATTACATGTCAGTTACTGTGCTAAACACTAGGGATTAAAAAAAAGGACAAAAATAATTAGTCCCTATCCTTAAAAAGTTTACACTCTAATGGCTCATCAGATGTTTTATAAATGCTGACATGACCTATCTAGTGCATGGGATTTTGTATTTCTAGGATATTTATAAGTTAAGATTAAAGTAATCCTCTGAATGCATTGAATTCTTTGTATAATGGAAAGCTGTTTTTCAAAGCCCAACCTTGCTTTGTCTATTGCACAGTTATAGGGTTGAGCTGAGGAAGATTTGAAAGAAATGGTATTTTACCCAGCCACTGGAAGCTTAGTATTAAGAATTTTTAAAAAGGTACTAATTGAGCATGCATTTTTAATATAGTTTGTTTTTCTATAGATTGTTAGGCAGGGTTTTTTTTTTAAAAAACATGTTGCATAAAACTTAAATGCTGAAGGTTAATTTAATGTTTTCAATGTATTATTTCAAGTTTTATTTTTCATGTGCAAGAATCAGTGGAAATCAGGTCAGAAAAACCATTTACTCCAACCATATCTGATAGAAAGCTATGGAAGGGATGGCTTGAGTGATGGAGACTTGTTTTTTGCATCTTTGTAACAATGGAAATTCAGGGTAAACCTATCGGTCTAGGTTGCCAAGGAGTAGGATGTCACCTAGAGAAAAATGTTTTTCATTATTTTTGACCCGGGAGGGTTTGAGGTATCAACTTTAATATGTTTTCTTGGTACTGACTGGCTGGCTGGCTGGCTTGCTTTTTAGAGATAGTTTTTATATTGGAAGTTTTTGAACGAGTATCAAAACCTAAAGTTCCTCTTGGGAGGTTTTTTTTTTTTTTTTTTGGTTTTTTTTTTTTTTAAATAAAGTTGTTAACCAGAATTCCAGCAGAATTGTGAGTAAAATGAGCTGGGAGCCATATAATGAATCATGAATAACCTGGAGTGAGCTTTTAGTGAATTGTAAGCCATTATGACCTTGATCTAAGAGGAGAAAGCACTCCTATTTTCAGGAGTTAATTTTTTTCAGGCCATTATGATGCCACTTTGAACCTTGATGAAGGCAGAATACTAAAATAGTCCTTGTTCAGGATTACTGTGTCTTCAAAATGTATCATTTACTTCATCTGCTAGAATCAAACTTACAGTTGTAAAAATGACAAGAACATTGGGTGGGTGATGTGGGAGGAGGAAAACTGGGGCAATGCCTTCCTGAGGTCAGGTAGGATTTCTTGCCATTTCCACTATATTAGGCTAAGAGAGGAAAAAAAAAAAGCATGGAGAGAAAGGATTCATATTTCATGCATTAAAAATGTAGAGGGATCCTACAATTCCTTTCTTATTTTCTCCCTCCCTTTCCCAGTGGAAGAGCCAGCTGGGCATTAATTTTCTTTCTTAAGCTATTTTTATAAGATCTAGTAATCTCATTGTAAGCAATGTTGTTATAGTGATATAGTTATGACTATATGTTTTTAATAGGCAAGGGTGTTTAAAAAATAAAACATAACAAAGCAAAATAAAGCTCATCAAAGCTTAGTCTCTCGAGCCCTAGAAGCTCAGGGCAGTTATTTCTCTATCCTTCCATTCATGTAGGCCATATATGAGAATCTAAGTGTGTTTTAAAAGTATGTGCTTGGGAAGAGGAGGAGTACCATTTTAATAGATATGGGTCCCAGAACAGCTCAGTGCTTCAAACCTTACTTTCATTTGTGATTAAACTAGACAGAATTTTGAAGGTTCAGGAAAACATCTGTACAATCATTTTTAGAGGAAGTTCTCTGAAATCCTCCATCCCTAAAAAAAAGTATGTTTTACTGATAAAAGGTATAGATAAATTATGTAATTATGGCCCAGTCAGACTCATTAAAATGGTAGAGACAGGTCAGAAAAACTAGATAACCTTAGAGGTTTTTTCCAAACTTTATTTGTAGATTCCATAAACAGTAGTTATTTGTAAATATACAACAGTAGAAAAACTTATTCTGAGATGTCTGAGAAAATGAGTTCAAAACCTTTGTTACTTTTTACTTGTTTCATTTTGGGTAATTTTCTTCATTTTTGTAGATCCTGATTGGCTTTTCTATAAAATAAACACTGGTCTGTTTGGCCTCTGAGGTACCTCTCAGATTGAAATCTATGATTCTGTGATTCCAGTCCTGGAAACATAGGAAGGTGAACAGCTTGCTTATTTGGCAAATTCATGTGGATTTGTTTGTAAAGGTTTGATTCCCTACTTATTTTCAAGGATTTAGAGTTCAAGAGAAAAGCATACGACCATCTTTACAGAAATTGCTTTATTTAAATCCTCCTTCATATTTGAGGTCTAAACAAGTCAGATTAAAATGCAGAATATGAAAATGAATTATTTTGAACATTGATCAAGACTTAACACCAATGTGAACACTGTCCTGAAACTTAAGAGTAAAAGGGGTGTTTCCAGGGCACTTAATTAATGAGAGTTGTTAGGTTCTCCAGAGATTTTGCAGAATCTTATGAGTTAATAAATATTAATGCGAATAGCTTTGAATGACTCTCCTTGTGTCTTACACCCAAACCCATTATAAAAGTCTCCAGTGGAGTGGAAAACAACAGGAAAGATTCTTAAAGTGCTGAAAATTTGAATTATACTTTTACTGTATCTCTTCTCAGTTACAGGATGTATGTGTTCAAGAGGGTTGCTGGCTAATTCGTTTGGAATCTAGATAAGGTACCTGAATGGCTAGGATATAGAACCTTGGTTTGAGCAGGAAAGTTATCATTTGATAGTTTTTAAGTCATGTCTGACTCTTTGTGAACGGAATTTTTCCTTGGTAAAAATACTAGAGTGATTTGCCATTTTCTTTTCCAGCTCATTTGACAGATGAGGGAACTGAGACAAGCAGAGTTACATGACTTGCTCAGGATCATATAGCTAATAAGGGTCTGAGGAACTCAGAATTTAGGAAGATGAGTTATCCTGATTTCTAGGCTTGGCACTCTATCCACTGTAATATGTAGGTGTTCTAGCAAAGAAAGAGGACATCCTGGCTTAACTGTTTGAGACTTGATTCTTAAAGTAAATGATGTTTTAAATGCTTTTGATTTTCACAGCCTACTATTCTCCAGTATACTTTTTCTCCATGCCCCATGGCCACTGAATCTTTCCTTGTAACAAACAAAAGCAGTTCAGCAAAATCAGTTGAGTGAGAAATATATGCACCATATACCAAATATTACACCTGTAGTTCCCAATCTGTCCGTTGAGAGGAGGAAATTATATATTGTTAAACTTTATTCGATTTTAAACATTTCCATTTCATTATTAAGAACTTGACATACGTATTTCCCTATACAAAGAATATAAACAGCCTATTTCTGAAACTTTACTTCTCCGTTATGTATGGTGTCTTTTCTATATATTTCAAATTTTACATGATAATTCCAATATTGCTTCGCTTGTTTCTGAACTTCCTTAATTCTCTTGTTTATTTTTTTTTAAAGGATTCATTGATGCTTCTTTCTTTCTTTTCTTTTTTAGCCTCGAATAAAAGTCCTCCCTATTGCTGAGATTTCAGTGATGACTTTCTGTCTTTTCCCCAATTTTTAGATCCTCAGCAAAATCCAACACTTAGGATCCAGGAGAATTTACCCGAGGTCTGAAAACTCTTTTTCAAAATAAATAGAGTCGAGGAGGTTTAATGTCTTTTTTTTTTTATCCTTGTAAATTAATACCCTAACCTTAGAAGCTACTTTCCATTAAAAAGTTGTAGCCATTCAGTAGTGTTAGACTAAAGAGTCCTAGATACTATTTGTACTTTCTAGTTTCATTGATATATAGCTGATGAACACTATACTTAATGTGAGATAGAATAGCTATAGTTTTAGGGGTTGCAGTAATGTATTTTGTGTGATCCATTGAATGTTTTGTAAACCTCTGTTTCCTTTTTTTTTGGGGGGGAGTTGCCCACTTTCTTTGGATGTTGTGAGGAATAAATAACAAATAATTGTAAGCCATATGGTATATGCAATGCAGAATATTTAGGCCACTTATGGGTTTAAGAAAGGAAAGAGAAACTTCATTAGTTTAAGTGGATAGCACATGGAAAGAAGTACATTCTTGCCAACATAGTTTTACTAATTAAAAGAAAAGATGCAACTAAGCATATAAGAAAATATGCTCAATTGCATATTTTCTTATAAAGAATTAATTGCCTAAGTGTAATTCCAACCAGGGTTAGAAGAGCAAATTCCTGAAATAATCAAGTGATTGTCAGAGATTCCAGACCATTCCTGTTCCTTCCTTTGTTTCTAAAAAAGGGTTAAAAAAAGGAAAATGGTTAAATGATTATTTTTCATTGTAGACTTCCCCTATTCAGTCTCTTGAAAAGGTGGTTAAAATAAAATTGTTATTGCATTTTAATAACCACCAAAAAGCTTATAGCTGAGCTACAGCTATAAAACATCCTTAAGTCAAGGTTTAATAGTTAACATTTAGTAATACTGCTCCTGTAGAACTAATTGTCCCCTCTAATGTTGTTTAACCTATCTGTTTTCCCCAGATAGCTTTTTTTTGTTAGGGTTAAGTGACTTGCCCAGGGTCACGTAGCTAGGAAATGTTAAGTGTCTGAGACCAGATTTGAACTCAGGTCGTCCTGATTTCAGGACTGGTACTCTACCCACTGCGCCACCTAGCTGCCCCTTCTCCAGATAGTATTTTACAAGGTCTAACATTTTCCAGGGTTTTTCCTGCCCCCCTCCCCCCCTCCTCTCAGAATTTTCCTCAATCAAAAAAGTTTTCTTAGGTTGGTAACATAACTTTGGAAAGCAGATTCCAAGGCCTCTGGAGTCAGAGCAGGCATGAAATATGCTGATAGGGGCCCTAGTCCCTTAGTACCTAGCCAAGGACTATCATGAATATTCTTCCTGAGAGGATAAATATGTGGGAAATGGTAGTAGTGGAAGGAAGCTGTGGAAAGGGGAAAAAAAAAGGAGAGGAAGTAAGGGTGAAAACAATCTCTGCCTCTTTCACAGTTTGTCCTGGGCTGGGTCTACTCTGAACAAGCAGTTCTGTACTTTGCAGAATTCACTTTTTGCTTGAAGCTATGAAAGCTGAGAAATCTGTGCAAGTTCAGAAACAAAAAGAAACAAAGGCTAAAAACAGAGATTAAGGATTTTCTAATTGCTTGGAAAAAGCAATGCTGATTGCCTGGAAAGTTTAAAATCCTCCAAGAGGTGAAAGGCAAAGCTAGTCTGGAGGGTTCCTTGGAGTCCAGGAGGAGGGGTCATGATCACTTACCTTGTGACACTGGGTTTAGCAAATAGATCATGACTATTTTAAGTTTCCATATTCTTCATGTGTGTTCTTGCTCTTCATATACAGTTTCCAAGGAAGCATGTGTCTTCTTAGATGGAAGAATGGAACCAGACCATCCAAAGTAGCACTTGTCTTTGGGAAGGATTATTGATATAGTGGCTAGAGTGCTGAATTTGGAAGTGGGGAGGACATGACTGGGATTCAAATAAATGGCTTTGCTCCTTACTATTTGTGAGTCCTTGGGAAAGTTATTATTCTACCCACTCTGGGCTTCTTATTCTTCATCTGTAAAATAAAAAGGTTGAACTAGATGATCATTAAGGACTATTGCTGCTCTAAATTCACCGGGCAGCTTGCCATTTTGGCACATTAGTGGTATAAAATAACATATGTAACCTGGTTCCAATGGGACTTTTGTAGCCTCAAGCCCCTCCCAAGGGGGTTAATTTACCTAGTTTTTGGTCTTGTTCTGGCAGAGCTGTCCAGGCTGGAAGGTGAATCAGTATTTGGCTCAGCCCTCAGCTATCTGGTCCCAGACCAAGCCTTGTTCTCTCCGACCCGGCACCGGGACAGCTGTCTGACCAGATGCCTTGCCAGCCTCCCTGTGGTAGCACACTTCACCACTCCCTGCTTTCTACTTCTTGCCTAGAGTCACCACTGGGGAATAGTGCGACAACCTCCTGCCTTATGGCTCAAATAACAGTCCCCGTAAATTCCCAGAACAAAACTTCTTTTTCTGGCTGCTGCTCCCTGAAGTGGCACTGTGTGTGTCATTTCTGCATCCCTAGCATCTAGTACAGGGCTTAGCATGAAGTAGACCCTTAACAAATGGTTTATTGAGTGGTTTAGCATCATGGGAATGATCAATATTATATAAAAATAATAACAGTTAATAGGACTTTATGATTGGCAAAGAGCTTTACAAACATCTGATCTCCCCACAACCATTTTGGGAGGTAGATCCTATTATTATTCCCATTTTACAGATGAGGAAACTAAGGTAGGCAGAATAAGTGATTTGCCCAGAGTGGTCACACAGTATCTAAAGGAGATTTGAACTCCAGTTACAGGTATCATAATTACTCTGCAAGGTTGAGGACAGGCAGTAAAAGTGGTGGTATTGTCTCTAGAAAGCTGAAATACTGAGGATTAACCACTAAGTCTGAAAGTGTTTTTATGAAATATAAATGCATGATGGCCAGCACTGTTACTTACCTGTGCTGACAATAATTGGAACTCACTTTTGGGTCCTGTACCTTAATCAAACCAATTAATGTCCCAACTTTCTAGCACTTTCATTTCACCTTCTAGAATTTCCCCTCTTGTCGTCATCATCTCTTTTAATACTGACTCTCTTGAATTACTGTCTGTAGGTATATGTGCTATACTTTAGCGATATAACCTGGAGCTGGTCTAGTGTACATTATACTATATACTAATAGTTCTAATATTTGAGTATCAGAATTTGCTCGTCTGGGGTTTATAGGATAGTGCTTGGAATTATTCAATCAAATCACTAATGTGGGACAAAATGAGAAAAGTGCAGAAATATAGGCCTTTATATTCACATTTTAATCCAACTACTAATATTCAGTGTATGTCCTTACTACCACAATTTACAGAAAATAAATCAAAGTAGTGGTTATGTTTATTATTTTAGATGTATAAGCAAGCTAATTTTGGTAGAGCCAAAGCAATATACAGATAATTTGGGGATTTCTTCTACAATCTGGAAGGATATTAAATTAGAAAGAAAATCTCAACACTTTGTGGTTGGATTTTGGCTACAATAATTTGTGTACCATTTCCATATGCAGATACACATAGTTCTATATTTTTACATTCTTCTTAATATTGATTCCTAAAATTCTGAGAATAAAAGAATTCAAGGAGGAAAAATATCTTCCTTAAACATGATTCTCCAGCACTGTAGTGAAACAAAGTGTTAGGCTTGATTGTGGTACAATGGAGAGTCTTGGATTAAAATCCTGCTTCTCTGGCTTATGTGACTGAGGACAAGTCATTTAATTTGTCTGGAACACAATTTCCTTAACTGTGAAAGGGGGAAAATACTCATTTTATTGGTCTATAGTATCTAATTTACAGACTATTATGAAGATCAAGTGGGATAATGTATGCAAAATATTTTGTAAACTTTCAAGTGTCTATTATTAGTACTACTTGTCTTTATGGAGTTGAAATATAAAATATAGCTTGTTTGTAAATTTAAAAATATTGGTAAAACTTGTGCCTGTTGCATATAGATTTTAAAATTGGAAATACATTAGGATCATAGCTGGATTATTTGGGTGCAGTTACCTGGTGAACCTTTCTGTAAGGTAAAGATGATGCCAATAAAGCAAATAATCCTTAATTTGTTTTATTTCATTAAAGTGAATCAGTCACAGTGGTACTGTCAGTGGATTATTCCTGGTGACCTTTGTGAAGTTTTATGTATAGAAACAAGAGTCTATAAAAATCCTTATGATCTGTGTAAGCTCCTTGAGATAATGGATTGTTTCATTTTTTGGCTCTATGTTCCTAGGGTTCAGTAGGTTTTGGTACATGATAGATGCTTAATAAATGCGGGTTGATTGATGAATGGAATAAGAATACATGTGTATTCTTACTTTGATAAGTAAAGGACAACAATTTTGGCTGCTGTTTTTCTTTTTTTTTTTTTTTTTAAGAAGGACTTGAAGCATTCTATAAAAAACCTGAAATCAAAGTGAAGACATATTTTTGATTCAATAGTCTTTACATTGCTGAAAGTCAATTTTTCTTTCTATTTTTATGTGATGTTGTAATTGTAGTAAAAGAACCTGGAGCTATTTTAAATTTGAATCAAATCTGACAAGTGACTGAAATATAACAGGTCTAAACGATGGAAATCTTGTAATGGCAATGAGGCAAGATAGACACCTACGCAAGTGTTACTAGTGAAGTCTGATGAAATACTCTTTTGGGAGTTGGTGAGATAACTTCGCCTTTGTTCCCAGACACTTTGATAGCAATTTTTGCCACATTTTATATCTGTCTGTACATGCTAAAATTAGAACAGAGTAGGCCTTGTTAAAATCCATCAGACCATTTCTTCTTATCCTTCTGAGGATTTTTGCCTGTGATGTGAACAGACAATTGGTTTTTCATGTTTTATACAGTTTATTCATACTTTTTTCATTCTCTCCAATTTTGAAATGACAAAAGCCCATTTCTACTGTTTCCCATAACACAGCATCCTACAGGTATGTATATTCTACAAATAATACTATGGAATCTCTCCTCTTCCCCTCTCCACACAATAATTGTATAGGGTTTCATTAACTCATTTACTTCTCATATCCTTTACATCAGCTTTATGTTTAAACTCTGACAATAGGTCAAAAAAATTGGAAAGGGGAGGGTTGGTATGCTGCTAAGGCATGTAAATAGACACACATATAGAAAAAAAAGCAGGACATTTACAAAGAATCTGGACCTTTTAAATTCCTTCATTGCCTGAGTGCTGAAGGACATCTGCACAAATGCTATTACATACTAAGGCATTGCTGTACCCTGTAAATACTTACAATCGGATACGGTGAAATTTACAATAACCATTAACATCTCGCTCTTTTATCACTGAGACAATACTTCAAAACCTTTTATAAAAAGGCAATAATACATAGAGAAAAAAGAACACAGTAAAATTTTATGAAAAACAACCCTAGAATTGGGTTTGCAATTGCCACACGCCTGAATTGCAATTAAACAAACAAGATGTTGTGTACTTAGCACACAGGAATTGTGCTACCATAACACGTCACCCTGCCCACTGCACACAATGGTTCCCCCGGTACAGATGACATTTTGGGAGACTTGAGATTGTAAATAAATCCCCCCAAATTCCTTCTCTTTTTAAAAAATGTGGGGTCCCTGTGGAGGAGCTTCTACTTCTACTCCCAAGCATAACTCCTGTAACACAAGATTGTATTTCCTCCTCATCTAAGAAAAATCAACCCTACATTCCTAAGACCCAGTGAAACCACCAGTCACTTGTGCAAACCAGAAATAAAGGCGATAACTTACACAAAAGTAATAGCGTCCCAAGGTTAAGAGGGGACAGAGGTGAGACATACATGTGTCTATATAAACACACATTCGTAGTTAAGAGGTGCACTTGGGGTCAGAAACAGCCTCTTGTACGGTGACTAATAACCTCTTTTCTTTTGCTCAGTCCATTCACACAGGTGCAAGACAGTGATGAGGTGTTGGGTGAGTGGTGATGGAAGAGCTCTGGGTGGTAAAAAGCAGGACTTTTTTTTCCCACTCAAAGAGATAATATGTATATACAGTGATACAGAGGATTGCCTAAGAGATTGTATGAGGGATTTTGTAAACTGTTACTTTTTTACTAATTCTAAGGACATGTTTTTTACTTTAACTTTTGAAACACAAGTACATGGCAGCAAAAAGGAATGAATTATTCATTATAGTTCTGGCATGGCCCATGTAGCGACCGACTCCCCTTAGATACTTTCTAAATACATCTGTCATTGAAAATTTACAGATTTACTTTCCATATTCAAGAAGATCTGGCTTTTACCTTGAGGAAATGGCTATGTCTTTGAGGCAAAAGCTAGAGGACTTAAAAGCCAGTTTTAGATCGGATGCAAAATTCAGCCCTCTGAATTTTGTCCTTTAAATATGAGATTCTTCTTGTCTAATGACCAATGAGTGGACATGAGGCAGGAAGAATTGAATCATATTTTCATATTCTTGCTATAAACAAAACTACAAGAAAAAAGGAAGTTGCAGCCATATAGCAGAACAGTTCACACATACTTCTTGCAATCCTGCAAAGCAATTGGAGTGGTTATTATCAATGTCTACCCCAAAACTACAAGAAACATTATTTCATGGAATATTGGTCATCACACATTGCAGTACTAATAATGGTAAGTGGTCGCAAAAAGACCACCATGAAAATAACTGCAGCTGATGTACCAGCATGGGTTGCTGTGGATGAAGTGGGAGAGGAATTTTATGAGGAATGAAAGATCCCTCAAATCAAACTATGTTCTCTGACACTTGGTGCTGTTTAAAATAAAAGTAGGAAAAGGCAAAGATGAGAAACATATGGGCAAGTATGGTTCAGGAAAAAGAAATGAGAGAAGTCAGTGACTTGTAGATTACACAAAAGCTTCATGCCTCTATATCATGAATACTTTCTTTAAAAAAATTGGTAGGCACTAGACATGGTAAGCACCAAATAACCATATAAAGAATGAAATATTGACTTTAACCAACAAGAAAATGACTTATTTATTTGGGAGTTATCCCTGAGTCAGCAACAACTGAATAGTCAGACTATTAGAGCTAACATCAGAATTTGTAAAAATAAAAAATGAATGAGAGAGGAGTTGGGGGAAGGAGAGAAAGAGAAAAGAGGGAGGAGGAGGAGGAGAGGAAGGAGAGGGAGAGGGAGAGGAAGAAAGGTACATGCCAGAGGCAACACTAGGATAGACTATAAAACCACCTGAAAAATCTAACAAAGAATGATAGACAGTTATGAGCAGCATTGTCTCATAAAGCAGAGGGAAGGAGTAGAGGATGAAATTAGTTTAAAGAAAACATGGCAAGATGGAAAATTAAGCAGTCATCCCAAGGGCATTCAAAAGTGAAAATGTAGGAACCCCAAACAAGGAAAATGGAAAAACCTTACAAAATTTTTTTAACAAACTTTTCTATTTTATGGAGAATGTTCCACTCTAGCATTAGCCTCTAATACAGTAATATCACTGGACTACCTAGTCTCTAATATCATAGTCTCAGCTGTTCTTAGAGAGGAGGCAGAAACAGTACTAATGAAGATAAATATGAGAAAAGGAGTCAGATTGGACCAAGTATACATAGATCAAATTTATGCTGAAAATGATAAAACTGGTAACAATGATGGACTAACATACATGCTATCCAAAAGATGAGATACACCAAAAGTGTGAAAAAAAATCTTGGACCTCACTAATGTTGAAAAAACAGTGACACTCAACATGACTCCTCATAAAGAGATGCATATTAAAATGACCAGAAAAAGAAAACAAAAGGAAAAAAAAGTGACCAAGAGAACATCAACTATTTTATCTCTAGGTTTCTCTTCCGTCTATACAAATATTTTAATGATTCGCAAATACACAAATTGAGGGCATCCTCAATGAGGATATTAGAAAGGAATAAGTAGGTTTATGCAACCTATATTTAACAATGCACCATATCTTTACCACTTCATAATTCATTGCAAGAGGTAGAAAATATAAAGTTCCATGTTTTTATGTTTGCCAATTATGAAAAAATTTTAATGTAGTTAGCACAAAATGCTACCTGAAAGGCTCCTTCACAATGATTTGTTTCTTATCTTTTCATCAAGGTCACTCAAAATTCCTTGAAAGATGTCAATACAAAAATATCCCTGTTCAGTGACCCCTTAAGCATTAACATCAGGTAAAGCATCAAACAATAGGTATAGTCACCAAGAACATTTGCCACCATGACAGAAGAGTGGAATACAGCTCAAAATTCAGGTCAAAGAAGGCTTCCTCGTAGAGGATGAGGTCCTCTGGGTGCTTCTTATTGCACATGATATTGTGCTTCCAGGACACTGCATCCACACAAGAAAGTAGAGGAAGGATGTCTGTTGCATTTGGAGAGATGCCATATAGAATTGTCCAGTACTATGTATAACTGGGACACAGAGTAAACCTCAGCAGTGAGCTGGACACAGGATTCAGAAGGAAAGGATTAGATTGCTTATTGGAAATCTCAAGCTTTTATTGACCCCAATCCTCTAATGAAAGCAAAGGTCCATCTTTGTAATACTGGTATTTCTACCAGTGTTGCTATATGGTGGCAAGACACAGACACTGCCTCCTAAGAACTAAAGATGAGCACCACGTGAGGTTCAGAGGGAAACACACAGCAATTGTGAGTAGGCTACATGGACAGTCTATGAGGAATGCCAAAAAGGAATAGGACCAGAGGGCATCATCAAAGAACTGAAGGTCCAGAAGAAAAGATGAACTGGCCATATGACAAGCCAAGGAATGGCAGGGATGAGTCACTGAGTTCCACTGGTACCTTCATGATATTGAGAAGAAATGAGAAAAAACTTCATCATGTTGGATGGATCTCTTTGGAGAGGAAAGACAAGAGACCCTTAGAACTGGCAGGTGCGTTGTCATCTGCATTGTTGGAGAGAACTCCTGAATTGATAAGATCATGGATTTATGTGAATATCCAAGGATGATTACACTCCATCCAAAGGAGATATAGAAATAAAAATGTTACACCTTGAGGATTAGAAATAGAAACTTTCTTTCTTTTTCTTTTCTTTTTTTTTTTTGAGGCTGGGGTTAAGTGACTTGCCCAGGGTCACACAGCTAGGAAGTGTTAAATGTCTGAGACCAAATTTGAACTCGGGTCCTCCTTAAATCAAGGCTGGTGCTCTATCCACCGTGCCACCTAGCTGCCCCAGAAATAGAAACTTTCTACAGAACCAACAAAAGCCTAAAGCTTGGGAGCTATTGCAGAAGAGTTATCTTTCAAAAAGAAATTAACTGAAAATCCAGAGAAAAGAGAAAGTTGGTCAAGCAACTTGAAAATCACTGACAAGTTGTAAGATGAAATTTAACCATTTTTTTTTTTTTTTGAGGCTGGGGTTAAGTGACTTGCCCAGGGTCACACAGCTAGGAAGTGTTAAGTGTCTGAGTCCAGATTTGAACTCGGGTCCTCCTGAATTCAAGGCTGGTGCTCTATCCACTGCGCCACCTAGCTGCCCCTAACCTTTTTTCCTTATTCATCTTAACACTAAAGCTCTTCTTTAAAAAGATAGTAACAATAATTGTATATAATTGTGAAAGAATCAACTGGATAATGGAAAAGAACAGCTGCTTGAAGAAGAGGGCAGAAAAATGGGGTTAAAAAGTAAAACTGCTTGTGAAATTCCAAATTACAACACTGGTTTACTCTGGGATCTTTGTTCCAGGAAGACATCACCTTAGGTGCTTTTTTTTTTAAGTTCATGAAATTATTAACTTACAGGCAATTTTGGATGTTTTGCCTCAGGTTAAGAAGTAAATCTACTGTCTTAGAATAAAGAAGGATGGCATCAGTAGGATGATTGCAATTTGATTTTTAGTGCCTCATTCCCTTAAATAGAAGTAGTTTCCTTTCTGTCTCTTTTGTCTCTTTTTACTTTGGGTAACTGGAGTTGCTTTCAAAATGATTACCCTAAATGATTAAAATCTGGCCAAAAAAATGAACTTGAAGCTTTAATAGGGAGACAATTGCAAGAAATCTCTTTATTCCAATAGATTTTTTCCTCTAAATCCTCTGCAAAAATTACAGTCCTTTAAAGACAGATCATATATGGGCCTTAAGAAGACAGAAATCCAGGTCTGTTATAATTGAGGGAAAATATTTATTCCTATAACCTCAAGTAATATGACACTCAATTTCTTAACCCAATAAACTATAATTTTACTAAATATTTTGTCATCCAATAAAATAGACTGAGACAGTGTTTTCTAAATGTTACACAAGTTGTTCATCAGGCCTGGAATGTAGTTGTTCCTCATCAGTTCAGGTGCTACCACCTTTGTGAATCATTCTCTGATTCCTGGTAGAAAAAGAATTCTCTCGCTTTCTCCCTCAAATTTTCCCAGAGCTCTGTCAGAACTCCTTTGCCATCCTTTCCCCTGGTATTCAATTTATCTTTGTACTTGTCCTGTCTTGCACACAGCAGGCGCTTAATAAATGTTAAGATGATTTCCTTAAGCAATTATCTAGCAATCTAGTATCTAAACAGGTTTAAAAACAGTTAACTATCAAGAAGCATTTAAATTGCACTAAAAAAAGATTCCAATCTTTTGACTTGGGAAACTTTGGAACTATTAAGTTGAACAAAATTTTCCTTTTTGATAACTGGAGTAGCTCATGAATAGAAAAGAGTTTCTTTTTCTAGATAAAGAATTCAACCTAATAAAAACGCTGCTCTCTTTGCCACAGTAAAGAATTTTTGGAACAGAGTGGTTTTAGCATTTTACTGCATTTTCAGTTATCCATTTCTAGTCTTTAAAGTGAAAGATAATGGTTTTCTCAATGGAATGGAATCAGTAAAATTTCACAAACATGTTTTCTGTCTAATGGCCAAGTGTGTAGAGTGGATAATAATGGAGCACAGCAGCAGCAGCAGCAGCAACAACAACAACAAGAAGACAGAATTCTGGAATCCAAGTATTTTAATTTTACTAAATAGTGGAGATGGTTTTTGAGAAAGAAAGGCATAGTAATGGAAACAAACAGTTATTATTCATCAGATTGTATCAGTGCAGTTTGTGAAAGGAGTGGTCAATAAGGAACTGGCAGATCTAAGTTCTATGTCCTAGCTTCCTTTTTCAATTACTCAATACCTCAGTTTCCCCACTTGCTAACTAGACACGAACATACTCACCCTTGCGAAACACTCAGGGTAAGCTTGATGAGATGAGTTCTTCAGAAGGGGCTATATGAATTCAAGTGATGACTATTCCTATTTATTAAAACAAGAATCAAGTCTTTCTGGTGGTTATAAATGGCAGCACTACTTTTAAAACAGTTGCTTCACTTAATAAATTTATATGCATACAACCATGATTTAAAGATGACATCATCTGGAAATCTGACCAGAAAGTAGATTAATTTCTCTACTGAAAAACGAGGGAAGTTTTTTGTTGTTATTTTGTTTCCCATTTCATGAGTTGTTTATTCTTTGTGCTTTGATGGGAAATGAGGTAGAGTAGGCTCATGAAAACTGAAATGAGCCCCAATTGTGGTCAGTACCATCAAGTGAATAACTCACTAGGTTAAATTTTCTCAGGCTTAAAAGTGATACTAGAATGTACCAAAGTACTTTTTCTTTTTTTGATTCACATATAAAGTTAGGAATAAGATCTGCATGTGTTTATGTCTAGAGTAGATGAGCAACTTCCAGCATGTTTTTTAAGGCTATGAACCTTATTTAACAATTTGCTTTAATAAGTTTTTAAATTACCTTGTCATGGCCATTGGCATTGTTAACAACAGGAGCCACGAGAGGGAGCTGCCAATTTCTAAACTGTGCACAACTAATACATTTGGTCCTTTAAATAAAAGTTTTTTTTTTTTTTTTTTTTTTTTTTTTTGACAGGAAGACATCTTGCTAGTCCTGCCAAGGCACGGAGCAATCTAGGCTATTTTCAATACAATCAAGCACAGGCCATTTTACCTATAAAATTTGTTGCACTGAATCATAAAAGGACAAAAATGATGTGCTCTTTTCATGAACCACAAAATACTTTGAAAAATTTATATTCACAAATACTAATTAAAAAAACCCTCAACTGATAATACAGAGTAAAAAGTATGAGGACCACTAAGCCTCTAACCACCTGCACCAGCAGAATGGGATGATATGGGAGGGTGATGAGATGGTCAATGCCCCTCAATTAACATGAAATAAAAAAAAATTCACCTGTGCCAAGGGATAAAGCAAGAGGAAGTAGCCTTCACAGATGGTTCTCAAATAAATATATGGCTGACTGCCTCAAGGGGTCAGAAATTATTCAAGCTGTGCTCTTAGTTGTTGGTTGTGGACCCCTGGAGTGCACTGCAGACTTGTATTCACTCTAGCTAGGGCCTTCTGATGGTTCAATTATCATCCAATGCATCATAAAATCTAAAAGTACTGATTTTCAAAACTGAACCAATCTATAATGAAATGAAGGACCCAAAGGCATTTAATTGTTGAACACATAAAAGGAAGTGTATTTAAAAAAAAAATTGGTCAGACTATAGTGTCAGTTACCATTCTTAAGGAATTTACAGGGCTGTCAAAGATGAATCTTTTTGGAATATTCAGTTTATAGCAAATGCCTAAACTGGTTTCTTCATTGCACATTATTTCCTTTTAAAATGGGTAAATTTAAAACAATTACATACATATTAAAAATCTGCATTTCTTTGCTGAATTAAAACGTTAATACTCTCAGACAACACAGATCCAAAATGATGAAACCAGCAATTCCCCCTCCCACCTTACAACAAATTAAATTGAGACAAAATACAAACACATTTCACTACATGATTATTATTAATAAAAATCAGATTTTTTTTTTATAAAGTTGCCCAAAATGCAAGGGATGTGCATAGGTTTACAACTTAGTCATAACATTTTATTTTTATTCCTTGGGTAGTTTTCCCAATGAACGAATGTGTACTGTAGATTACAGTTTTTTTTTTTCAACACAGATACACCGACAGCATGAAAGCTTGCGACTGTCCACATGCATTAAGAGTCAAGACCCAATTTCAAATCTCTAAAAGGTTGACAGAATTCTTCAAAGAGACAGTATCACATTATCTGGATGTTACATAAAAGTACCTAACAAAAATACTATTCTAAAAAAAAAAAGAGAAAAAAGGCCTTTAAAAATGTTTTGTCATCACTAGATTATTTCAAATAAATAAAGGAAAGCAAGATATTCCAATCCATAAAATCAGACTCTAAAAAGAATGTAGTGTTCCACCCCCATGTCAAGGTAACAGAATTATTTTTTATTATTATTAAAATAGATTATAGAAAGCAGCATCTATTTTGTGCAGTTTTAAGGGGCCTTTGAAATAAAAAGCTATGATTTCCAAAAATATAACATTCCAAAGGATTGAATAATACATACATTTAAAGATACATTTTTATTAAAGTTTAGGAGAACTGATTAAAAAGATACTGTCTCTTTAAGTTAGTGTTTAATTTTTTTCCTCCTCCTATCTATTTGGACATGACAATAATTAAATTTAGATCACACTACATCTAGGTAGTCTCTAGGGGCCAAGACCTGTTGACACAAGGCCAGTAATGAAGAGGTTTTTTTCACGTATGAGGTGGTTCCCAGATATGATAGAATTCTTCAGTTATCTGGTGAGAGGCTTAATAGACCCAGGAGACTGGAACCCACTGTGGTGCTGTACAAACGAGCTCAATGGCTTCCTCCAGATGTCTGATTGTTTCATCAATTTCATTGTTGATAATCGTTAGATCAAAGTAGTGTGCATATGTTCTCTGTAAGATATCAGATTCTTTCTGCAGGCGCTGAAGAGATTCATCCTAAATAGCGATTTGGGGAGGTGGAGAATAGAGATGGGATAGGGAGGGAGTGCATCAGGAAGCAAAGAAAAGAGAAAAGTTAGTTGGATTCTTGAGCTCTCCTGATTTTCATTTGCTCTGCCATGGTCAGGCTTCATAGTCCAGTCCCACCAGGTGAAGCCAAGAGTATGGTTATAACCAAAAGAAACAACTTGCTACACACTCCAGCTTTAGTAAATTGCTGCATGTAACAGGAGCTGTCTGACATGCAACAGGATATGCTTCTAGTTTCCAGGAAGGCTGGAGTGAAGAATGAGGACACAATAATACTACTAAAATGACATGCTTGAACAACACAACTCAGAAACTCTGGTGGCTAATCTGGCTGGGAAGTGCCTCAATAGGCAGAGGATGTGGTTTGCACAGACAGTGGCAGTTAACCACCTTGATCCGGATGTTCTTTAGTTATTTTTCTTTCCCCAGTTTCTTCATACCTTAAATGCTATCTCCTAGTCCTCACCTCATTCTCCTGTTTTTACATTGAGGCATTTCTAGATCTGCGTGATCCGAGATCTCATATTCCCTTTTTCTTGGCACAGGCTCGTGCTTGATTGAACGCCTAGCTTGATTCTGAGTCCCCCATACTAGAACTGTGATTGTACCAGGCAACCTTCTTCTCTCAACAACAAACTGTTTCCCTCTTTTTCTATTTAATGGCCAACATGTTCCAGGAGGTCAGTCACATGGAAAGATATCCAATACAACAAACTGCCAAAGGCAAATGCTTTTTGGATGTTACAAAATGAAAAACACTCAATGTGGGATGGATCATTTCAAAAGTATGACACAGCATCTGTTGGCCTGATGAACTACTAAAAATGAGTTCATGTACAAATCTACCAGTCAGTCCCAGGTAGTCTGCAGAGATAAGCTGTTGATGTCAGTGGGCATTAAGCTACTATGACATTTCTCCAATCAGCTCTCTGGCAAACACTCATAACTAATAGTGAGCCAAAAGCAAATGAAAATTTAAAGAGGACATGTATGTGTAAACTTCAGTAATAACATAGCCCATTTTATTTTATTGTTTTAAGATGGGGACCTCTCAAGGGAAAATAGGAAGTTGAATCTCCTTACAATAAGGGAATAAGAGAGGCTGAATTTGCTAAGACAATCAATTTTTATTTTCATACACAGGGACATAGACATACACATTTATATTTATACATACACACAAAGATATGCATATCTATGTATATGTTTGAGTTCATTGTGATATATATATATATATATATGCATATCTATGTTTTTATATGTGTATATGTGGGTGTACACACACACACACACACATACATACACACACACACGACCTGATGAAAAAAAGGAACCAATCCTTCAGGGGCATGTAAGGCTAGACAAGGGGGAGGGGAGGGGCAAATTTCCTAAATAAAGGTGTGTGTAGTAGCCTTGAAGGACTAAACGTCATAAGCATAAATATGTCTGTTATATGTCCTTTTTGTGAAAAACATGGGTCAATATACTACAGGTAAAATCTGGGCTTTGTAGTTGTTCTCCTCTTGGAAGAATAAGCACAAACTCATTAATAAAGATGGAATTAACTAATTCTTTTGTAATACCAACCCAGAGAAGAGATCAAAACAGTTGAGGAGTTCCATTAAAAACTCTGAAGATAAAAATTTTGTACCTCTTCTCAGGACCAACTACTTTTTTTTTTTCAAAGTAGTTTTAGAAGTATTCTTTGAATATCAAATATTAACTATTCTACAGATAAGACTGGAGCTCTCAATTACCTTTTTATTATGGGTGTATCTAGACACATCTGCTTATCCTTAAAAAGCATAGTCTTTTCACTGTGACTTCACTGTAGAGAAGAGCAAATCTGCCCTTGCTCAGAAGATATCGAGTTACTAGAGAACAACCTTTACAAAGTCTCCCTTGGGCTTGGTATCAGCAAAACCAAATTGCTTAGAAATGAAAGTGTACCATCAGAGTTAAAACCACAGCCTGTTTCCCTGAAATATGGTTGTAGGGGAGACTGAGAAATAACACTTTTGGGGCAGAGGATTTCTAGGTAATTTTTGATTAAAATAGTCTTGTTTTCTCAAAACCACTGGAAGATTGCTTTTTACCCACAAAGGCTGTCAAATTTACAGTCAAGAGACTTAGTTTGAGGTATTAAGCAATCAATTTTGATGTATAAAGTGACGAAACATTTCATGTTGAATTAAAGATTTCTCTCTGAGCTTGAATGGTGAAGTTATGTTTGTCTTTTCTTTCTTCACGAAAAAATATCTCTTATATGTACTTAACTCATCATAGGAGTGGGGGTTAAATCAGTGAAAACAAAATGCCTTTATTCTAACAGCAAAAGCAGCATTGAGTGGGAACAGAACGTCTACATTCTAAATCTATTAAAAGAAATAGGGCTGTATTTCATCAGCTCCTGGCTGGTACTTACAGGCAATTTTCTGCACCATTTTGGCAGCTATGGAAAATTAGTAAGAGGGCAAGAAAAATAGGCAAAAAAAAAATCAAAGATGGTAATTCAAGAAAATAATATAACAAAAGGATAAAATCATTTAACATGTTTTCAAAATGTTTGCATATTTAAATAAGGTAAGAAAATAGATTATACTTTAGAAAGAAATATACTCTATGCAAATTAAATGATGTAAAAAATAAAAGTGAATAGAAATAAAAAGCACTTAAGAAAATTTAGTTAGATTTTCCTCAAAAGTACAGAAACTGAAATTTTCTAATATCTTAATTTTGCTGTGTGATTAACTAGAGTGTGGTCATTTGTCAAACTAACCTAAGGAATAAAAAATAAAAAATGAGAAGTGAGCTCCATCATCAAGCTTCATCAATTTCTCAATGACTTTCTATTAATTTGTTCCTTTTAACTAACAGAAACAAGACAATAATCTGATCTAGGAATTCCCATTCCCTCTTTTTGAAAACATAATTTGAGGTATTTGTTGTTTAGTCATTTAGTCATATTTGACTCATGACCTCATTTGGGGTGTTCTTGGCAAAGATGCTACAGTGGTTTGCCATTTCCTTTTACAATTCATTTTACAGATGAGAAAAGTGAGACAAACAGAGTGAAAAGACTTGCTCAGAGTCACCCAATTGCATGTGAACTCAAGAAAATGGGTCTTCTTGATTCCATGCTGGCATTCTATCCACTGAGCCACCTGGCTGTACTCATTTGCTGTACAAGGGCAAAAAAAAGATGACACTTCTGGGGTCAACTGGATCATCTTTGTGTAAAGAATATTCTGCTATCTGATAAAAATATGAAAGATATTGCATAGCACATTCTTCTCTTTGCTAGGCTAGAACCATTTTTTTTAGTACAGTTTGACAAAATGATAAATTCCCAAATGGCAATTTAAACGTTCTGTCTCCTTCTTACAACTAAGTGAACTAGCTTCAAGCTTGGTCTACCTGCTGTCATGGGACTCTGTAATTGAGGAACCATATATGTTAAGTAGTACTAGTTTGGGTTCAGAGCATCACCTTGAGCTCTTGCCAGCCCAGACCCTGAATTCTACAAAAATCATCTAGCAGGACCCAAGGAAGAAATAAGGATATTTCTTGCTCTTCACTGTCACTTGCAGACTTTACTATATCACTTACCATTTTTTCTTCCCTTTAGGTTCCCTCAATTAAGTGTTTCCACTTAAACTAGATCTTAGTGGCTTCCAGGTTATTCTTCTGTCTTTAAAGGACCATATTCCTCTCCTTTCTAACTCCTTATATCTACATTAATGAGTCTTCAAATACCCATTCCTAGGTCTTCTCAAATTCCAGTTAGGTGGTGCAGTGCTGGATAGAGGGTTGGGCCCAGAGCAAAGAAGGACCATGCCACCTTTGGCAAATCACTTAATAGGTCTGCCTCAGTTTCCTTGACTGCAAAATGGGGATGATAAACAATAGCTCCTACCTCCTAGGACTGTTTTGAGGATTAAATGAGACAATATTTGTAAAGCATTTAGGACAATGTCTGGTACCCAGTAGACACTTAATAACGTCTTTCCTTCGTCTCTTTCTTTCTTGACTGAATCTCTTATCCTTATCTTAATCACACATGGGGAGGTTCCAAATCTAGATTTCACCATTAACCACAAACATTTCATTCCCTTCATCAAAAAATAGGATATTCCTCTCTGACCATAACCTCCTTTCACTCCACCTCTTCCTATGCATCACTCCTAAAGGCTATTCATTACCCCTAAAGGCTATTCAAAACCTAGAATTCCTCCAGGGCTCAGTATTTTCTTAGATTATTTATTGCACATGACGCTATTTCCTTTCCTTTCTAATCTCTACCATATAATTAATACACTGTTGTCTACTTTTGAATATCTCATCCCTTTGTCCTACTGTTTCTCAATCTGTGTCAAATCTTCACTCTGAATCCCACATAAGTTCTTCTGAATGGAATGGAGCTAGAAGAATTCACATACCAATAATTCTAACTGAATTTATCATAAATTCATATTATCCAACTTCAATTAGCCTCTCACCACAGCAAGAAAGAGGTAATGCAGTGGATTGAGCCCTGCCTGAGTCACATTGTGGTATTGTTTAGTTACTTCAGTCATGTCTGACTCTGTGACCCCATTTGGGGTTTTCTTGGCAAAGATACTGCAGTGGTGGGTCTGACCAGAACCAAGGAGAAGAAGAACACGTAGGGGAGGAGCTGTGGGGCCAGACCCAGCAGCAGACAGGAGAAGATGGTATCCGAGTGCAGATGGAGAGAAGACATGTGGACAGAGCAGGGCAAAGGCCTCCTCTCTTATGACAACTGTAATCATAATTATTACTATAGTCATTAATAATGACTAGCTTAGAGCTACAAGTCATTTGAACATTCAGTAGCTATATATTAAACTCCTACTACATGCAGAGCAAATATAAACACAGATTGTCTCACTAATCAACAAGCATTTATTCAGTACTTATTGCATACCAGTCATTGTGCTGGGTACTAGAGATGCAAAAGCTAATAATGTTATAGTTCTCTAGAGGATTATATTCTAATGAGAAAAAAAAAAGTATATATAGAATAAATACAAATAAAGGCAAAGTAGTCAAATACTGAGCAGTAGGGACTTAAGGATCTAGGAAATGAAGAAAGGCTTCATGAATAGATGAAGCTCAAATGGTGTGGTGAAGGAAGGGAGGCTTCCCTGAGGTCTAATGAGAGAGGATCAGCTTTAGAATCAGGAAAGCTCAGAGTTCAATTCCTGCTTCTGATCCATGCTAGCAGCATGACCACAGACACCTAACCTCTTCATGTCCCAGACAACCCTGTAAAATCACAGACACTTTCAGATGGCCTGTCAGTCTTACTAAGGAAGCAGAAAAATGAAAGAGTGCTTGACTTGGAACTCTCTGACTCTTCCTTGCCCAAGGTCACATTGCCAGTGAGTATTTGAGGCTAGATTTGAACTCAATGCTTCCTAACTGCAGACTCAACACTGTAACCACTGAGCTACCAAGGTGGAAGGATCTGTAAGTCCCAGAAATCTGTGGCTAAGCCACAGTTCAGGAGGTTGCTTTGAGACTATGGAAGAGTAAGGGAAAGTTCATTCTCAAGGCATTTAAGTTCTGTGATTGCTCAGCCCCCTCTAAATTCACCACCCTGGGGCAAAAGTCTAGTTCCTTATCTGCATTAGGAACTCCTCGAGTACAGTTAGTTCTCAATGAAATGGAGACAAGAAAGCCTGCACACACATGGGTCCCTTTAATGTTCACTTCAATCAGATTTCCCTCTGATGTGTGCAAGTGGACAAAGAACATGTAAACAGGAGTCAAAAGACCTGGATTCTCTCTAAGCTCTAATAATGACTAATTTTGAGGCCAGAAGTAAGTCACTCCCTTTTGGGCCTTTGTTTCCTCATCTATAAAATGAGAAGGGTGGACTTGATGACTGCTAAATTGTATTTCAGGAGCAATAGTCTATGATTTGACTTAAATGTTCCTCAATTCTAACTAATAGTTTTAAAGTTCTAACATTTTTTGGAAGCAACTAAGGTGGCACAGTGAATAGAGAGCTAGGCCCAAAGTCAGGAAGACTTGAGTTCAAGTCTAGCCTCAGACCTTTCCCAGCTATGAGTTACTTAATTCTGTTTTCCTTAATCCATTGGAGAAGGAAATGGTAAACTACTTTAATAGTGTTGCCAAGAAAACCCCACAGGCAGTGGGGTCCATGGAGTCACAAAGAGTCCGATGTGACTGACCAACAACACAAACATCTCTGGAAAGACAGCTGGCTGTCAGGGATGTGGGAGTCTAAATCTCCCCTAACACTCTTCCTGCCTTGGTCTAACCTTTCTCCAGGCCCATGTTCTAAGACTAAATGCAGAGCAGGTATTAACTTTCATGGTGAGAAGCGTTCCTTATATCAATGAAATCACAGGCCCTACAACCAATAAAGTTTTGTACACATTGGGAAATGTAATTAAATATACACATTTTAAAATTGAGACACTGATCACCATTTCCAATTCATGGATAGATTTAGGAGAGATTAATTTCAGCTACATAATCAATCATTTCTATTGTTGGACGACTTCAGGGATGCTGAGGGGAGAGCCTGGTCACAGAAGAGGTCCTTTTTCTCTTGGCAAGGGGATCCAAAACAAAAGGCTGTTGCTATAAGTGGAGGATAATGGATTCATGAAATTCCTGTGGGTGAGCTTGGATGAAAATCAACCTACATGTGCTAAATTCATAGTGCAGAAAGAGGATCCTGTGCTTCACTTGTTTTAGTGTTTAACCCCACTACGCTCTCAGCCTTTATGCACAACAAATACGAATCATTCCATCAGTACATGTTAATATTTAAAAGTCTAAGTGATTCTTACCTCATTGATGCCTGGAGTAATCGTGGGTGCAGCAATAAAAACGACAAAAGGAGCAAACTCTGCAGTTCTTAGGACCTTCAGCGCCTGTATGAAAAGAAACTTAAAGACTTTAGCAGGGAAAAAAGCCAATGTCCCCTTTGCATGGGATGACAGAGAGAACTGACAAAACAATTGGAACAAATTGAATTACAAAGTAAGTGTCCCCTTTCCTCTTAAAATTAAATAGCCATCTAGAAGAAATTTACGAAATACTTTTTTTCCTACAAAAAAGAGACTCTCATTTAATTGTTGTTATAGAGAGTAAATGAAATTTTGAAAATGCTTTTATACACACACATATATAATATATATTATATGTACACATACACACATATCTCATTTAAGGATCCCAACAGCCTTGTAAGTAGACACTACGGACATTATTCCCACTTCAGATGAAGATGCTGAAGTCTATTTGGGAGGTTATTTGCTAATGGTTCCATAATAGGTCACCAGATTTGGATTTGAACCCACAAAAATAAAAAGGAGGAGAAATTATAGAAACAAACATTACTCAAATAACTAAAAATGCATGAAATATCAATCTACCAAAACATACTAGTGAATTATATTAATATAATTTCAAAACATTCTTTTTAAAATGGCTTAAAGAATTGAAAGTTTGAAATACTGATACATTGTTGGTAGAATTGTGAATGGATCCAACCATTTTGGAGAACAATTTGGAACTATGCTCAAAAAGTTACCAAACTGTGCATACCCTTTGACCCAGTATGTGCAAAAATATTTGTGGCAGACCTTTTTGTAGTGGCTAGAAACTGGAAATTGAGTGAATGCCCATCAATTAGAGAATGGCTGAATAAATTATGGTATATGAATATTATGGAATATTATTTTTCTGTAAGAAATGACTGCCAGGATGATTTCAGAGATGCCTGCAGAAACTTACATGAACTGATGCTGAGTGAAATGAGCAGGACCAGGAGATCATTATACATGGCAACAATAAGATTATATAATGATCAATTCTGATGGACGTGGCTGTCTTCAACAATGAGATGATTCAAACCAGTGCCACTTGTTCAGTGATGAAGAGAGCCATCAACATCCAGAGAGAGGACCGTGGACTACAACATAGCATTGTTGTTGTTGGTTTTTTTTTTTTTTTTAACTATTTATATGTTATTTGTGTTGTTGTTTGCTTGCATTTTGTTTTTTTAGTTTTTTTTCCTTCTTGATCTGATTTTTCTTGTGCAGCAAGATAACTGTATAAATATGTATACATATATTGGATTTAACATATACTTTAACATATTTAACATGTATTGGACTACCTGTCAACTAGGGGAAGGGATGGGGAAAAGGAAGGAAATATTTGGAACAGATGGTTTTGCAAGGGTCAATGTTGAAAAATTATCTCTGCATATGTTTTGTAAATAAAAAGGTTTTTAAAAAAAGAATTGAAAGTTTATTAATTTAAAGACTTATTATACTTTATAGCCCTTAGCTTATTTGTACAAACATATCCCTTTCTCAGCTATCCATTCCATATCTCTCTGCCTCTTTATGGACAAACTTGAGAAAGTCCTTTACAAGAGGTGACCCTACTTCCTTTCCTCTCACACTCTTTTTAGTTATTCCAACTCATCATTCAACTAAAACTCCTCTCTCCAAAGTTACTTAAGATCTCTTAATTTCTTCCTTATTTCCCACATGCCTGCACTACTCTAGCTTCCCCACTATGTCTTAAAGATGAAATCACTGGGAAAATTCATCATTCTATCAGACTGAATCAACCTTGGTAATTATATATCATCATTGCTACCTATCCCTCTCCCTACTTTGACACAAGAACAGAATTATCAACTCAAATTTCCACTGAATGATGGGGCTCAGGACAAGCATCTCATATCTCAATTCTCACTTGGCTGCATTAATAATTCAGGACTTTTCTAATTTTTCCACCAGGTCCTGCCTCCCCTCCCCTTATATTTCCCCTTAGTGTGTTATCTTCCCCCCCCTCCATTAGATAGTAAGCTCTTTGATAAATATTAATTGACTCAAAAGCCAAATATAATGGTTATTAAGCCTTATCTTTTTTAGCCTTTGCAGCTTTTGACAACACCCTTTTCTCCAGGAAACTCTCTTCTCTCTAGGTTTTTGTGACTGGATTTTCTCCTGATTTTCTTTCCACTTATCTTACTGTTCTTTTTCGGTTTCTGGCTGGATCTTTATTCAAGTCATATCTGATAGTTGCAAAGATCTCCCAGATCTTCATCTTGGGCACTCTTCTTTTTCTTTATTATTTTACTCAGTGATCTTATTTAGCTCTTACGCATTAATTTCTATGTTAATCATTCTCAAATCTACTTATCCAGCCTTTACCTTTCTGCTGAACTTTAGTCAATCATCTCCAAATGTGTATTGCACTG
This sequence comes from Sminthopsis crassicaudata, assembly GCF_048593235.1. NCBI lineage: Eukaryota > Metazoa > Chordata > Mammalia > Dasyuromorphia > Dasyuridae > Sminthopsis > Sminthopsis crassicaudata. The sequence goes on along the minus strand of NC_133619.1, from coordinate 274,092,783 downwards.
TCTATTGAATTGAATTCTCCTTAAACATCACATTTACAAAACTGAACTCATCATTTACTACATAGGTTGCCCTAACCCTCCTCTGAGGATCAAATATTAAATCCTCTGTTTGGCATATAAAATCTTATCCCCTCCTCTTGCTTTCCTTTAAATATTAGGTAAAACGCTGCCTTTTACAGGGAAACTCAATCACCTTTAATTCTTCTGCCTTCACTCTCTTGATTCTATCTAGTCTATTCTGTATCTATCTTGTTTATACATAGTTATTTACATGCTGTCTCCCCCATTAGATTATGAGCTTCATGAGACTCAGGAGTATCTTTGCATTTCTCTACATCCTCAATGCTTTGCACAGCTCTTGACAAATATATGCTTATTCACTGAGTACTTTAATAAACTACTTTCTGGATGTTTTTTTGTTTAACCTGAAGTTCTGGATTTGGGAGTTTCTTTTCCTTTCTTTCAAACAAGGCAATCTAAATGAAATGACATGCCCAGTGTTATACAGCTAGTAAGTGTCAGGATGGATTTGACTTCTAAAGTCTTTTTATTTTCATTTTGCTCTCTGGTTCTAAAAGATATAAGGAGTTTTCTTTCATGATTTCTTGAAAAAGAAATCTTGAAATCATCAAAATGATAAATTTGATGCTGAGAAAAAAAAATGAATAGCCTGACTCAGATGTTTTAATATTGTTTTAATTTGTGTGCATAGGGACTACATGTGTTCTGGAGTTCAATATTGTATTCTTCTTTATGGTGGCACTAGGTGACAAACTCTTGTTAAAAAAGCACTGTTGGAAAATGAAAAGAATGCTAGATATGGGAACCCGGACTCAATGCCAGGAATACAGATGCTAATTAGCTGAGTGACTTTGGTCTAGTTGTATAACTTTGCTGAGACTTCAGTTTCTTTACCAAATGGGTTATTAATAATTAAAATAAAATAAATTATTACTTTCCTTAAACAGTTGTTTTGATGAATATATGATGTAAATTATATACAGCATTTTGTAAACTAAAAAGTGTCACATAAATTTCAATTACTAATTTGATTACCTTTGTCTTTAGAGGACAAGAGGAGGATAAGAAAGAGGTATGTGTACACTTACTGCCTAACAAACAATTCACTGATAGATGACATGATTACTAGCTATGTTTGGTATCTTGTTATTTACGTACACTGGATAAGTCTCTGAACCTAACTAGAGCTTGGCCTTTTTATATGCCCAACAGGGATAATAACACTTTTGCTACTTAGTTCATAGGGTTGTTGTGGGGAACTTATGAGACTGACTTTCTCTCCCCCTCCCCTTTCACATCTATCTGCAGATATGTATGTATATGAGTGTGCTTATACACAGATACACACACACACAAATTTTGCAAATCATAAAGCATTATATAAATTTGGGGCCCTTAGATGGTACAGTTGATAGGATGCTGGACTTAGAGTCCAAAAGACCTAAATTCAAATCCTGCCTCAGTCTCTGATTAGCTGTAGGATTCTAAACAAGTTATTCAACCTCACTCAGTCTTGGTTTCTTCATCTGTCAGATGTGGAAGATATTAGTGCCTATTTTTTAAGGCCAGGGAATGTTTCATTTAGTTATTTACTGCCTCCACTCTCAAAAAGAGTGTCTTGTTCATAGTAAGTACTTAATAAATAGTTAAAATAATTGCTATAGTTGTGGAATGAATAAATGAATGAAGGGTATTTAGCAACCAGATTTTGAAGTAGATGCAAACATCAAAATGTTATTTCCATTCAAAATGTAAATGAGATGAAAAGTAGATTAAAAAATAAATTGTTTCATGGACTAAAAGCTTATGAAAATGAGCTTCTGGGTCAATTTCAAGGGGCCAGATTTGTTTCCTTCTAGTTTACAATTATTTATATATAAACACTGGTCTTTGCTAAGACAACTTTCTTGGATGCTAGAATCTTATTAACACTCTCTGGAGACTGTGAAATTCATAATAAGCTAGGCCTAACTTGGAATTTGATACAAGTAATATCAGATAGATCTCATTACAAATCCTGCCTCACATCCTATCCTGAAGACAATTTTTTGGTAAGGATTCTTTTCTCTAGTTAGCTTTGGTATTGATTAAGAGATACTCTTTATTCATCTAGATATTTTAATGTATTAAATCAAATTCACCTATACATGGTAGATTTTTTTTGTCGAGTAAGGATTATTATTAACTTCTATGAATATCCCTTACAAAACACAAACATTTTATGTCTTGACTGCTTAAGCTATGTCCTGACAGGTTAACAGAGAAATGTAGAAGTATTACAATTAATTCTCATTTCTAGGTATTTCTTTGTAAAAATAGAGAAAACTGTAAAAAAAAATCACAGGAGTAAATTCATGCTGGAAGGAATACCTTTCTTCATTTGAGATATGATTTATATGCCATTATACAATGGTATGGAACCTATATGTAACTAGATACGTATGCATGAACCACGCTGGAGACGAGTGGGAGAAAAAGATAACTCAATATGTCCTATCTTCATATTAGTCAACACTGCTACTAATTATACAAGATATTTCCCTCACATCAGTGTTACATGTGAAAATGTGAAATGTAAAATTAACATCCCATTTCACAGATGAGGAAACAAACTTAGAAAGACTAAGTGATTTGTCCAAGATCACACAGAATTTGATCCTAGGTTACCTGCCTCTAAGACCAGTGTTCTCTCCACTCCAGGAAAATGGGATCAACGATCCTGCCATTTCAGGATGACTGAGATCTAGAGAGGCATCTGTTGTATAAATGCAGTACAAGATTTTTACCAAACATTAGGTTAGTGTGGATATTCTAGGTAAATACAGATTTAATCAGCTGCTTTATTAGATTTCTGAATATAATAAAGATAATGAAAACAGAACTGCTGCTTTTTATTATGGCACGTGTTTATAAGATTACTGCCCTAATTCAAAATGCTTGTCTATTTATGCTCCAGATTTTCCTCTATTGTCTCTGGTCACTGGCATTCTCCAATACTTTTAGAAGCACTATGAAGTGGATAAGTAATTTCTTGCTTTTCTCACCTTGAAACTTGCTTCAAGCCCCCATCTTTAAAATTAGTTTTTAGACCAGCAGGGCAGAAGTTTCCACATGTCTGGAAATTAATTACCTGAGGTTCTACATCCAGTATTGCAATTAGTCCCTGCTCATGGATCTTCCGTATTGTCTCCAGTTTTGTCCCATACATGGCATCCTCATGACTGCCATACTCTAAGTATTCATTGTTAGATATGTCTTGCATCATTTGGTCATGAGATACAAAGTAATAATTCTTTCCGTTTTCTTCATCTTTCTTTGGAGGTCTAGTTGTGTCTATAGAAACAACATATTGAAAAAGAGGTTTTAAAAGAAGAGTCTGTACACTTTATAAAGTCAACTATTCGACATTTTTAAAGTTTCTAAACCTTTGGCATCATTCTTATGATATCAATAACATCTCTTCATTCGGCTAACTTTTGGCACTGATTTCTATAAATCACATCCACATGCATAAAAATGAGAATGAATGGTTTTGGTAATTCAGCTTTTAGGTGGAAAGGGATAATTGCATCAGTACTCCTTGTTACCACCCACAGAATGAAAAGTGGGCTTAATGATATAAAGAAATGAGTAACTCAATTTGCAGTCGAAATTATGCCTTAACGTATTGGATATTAAGAAGATGAAAAGTAGGGACTTTAATATGGAAGTTGACTAATGGCTAAGACATGGTAAAGGAAGGAGATTTCTGTCATTAGTAGTCCACAGCAGGGCTTGCTTTTTAAACTTTTTTCACTCCTGACTCTTTTTTACCCAAGAAATTTTTATGTGACCCCAGATACACAATATGTAAAAAAAAAACTATAGAAATAAAAAAATTTACTTTTTTTTTTAAAATTTACTTTTAATTAATCATAATTTCACCCCCATAATCAGTTATGAGACCCCCCATGTAGGGTAGTGAATTATAGCTTAAGAAGCTGATGTCTGCAAGGATTTTCCAAAATTCAACATTAATTTCTACCACACAAAACAAAGTCCTGGTAAAGAGGAAGCCTATACTATAGTGACTGCCATTTTTCCTATGGTGCCCAACAACACACATGTTCGTTTAGGTATTTTTCATAGGAAGTATATATTAAGGCCTGGAAGGATACTTTCATTTAGTCCAATCCCTGAATCTTATAGAGAAGAAACTGGAGTTTTGAGAAGAGAAAAGAGTTACATGTCTGAGGTGACACTGGTGATGGTGATAATGATAACAGCAGCTAGCATTTATTTAATGTTATTATGTGCCAAGTGCATTACATTTATTATCTCATTTGATCTTCACAACAACCCAGAGAAGTAGTAAGTACTATTATTACTCCCATTTTATAAATGAGGAAACTGAAGAAAACAGAAATGATCAACTTGCTTAGGTTCACAAAAGTAGTAAGAATCTGAGGTAGAATTTGAACTTCAGGCCTAGGAGCTTTATCTACTGTGCTACCTAGCTCTAACATTTCTGATAGTTTGACTAAAGAGTTTTAAAGCAAATTCGTTAGCTAGTGCTGATACAGGAGCTTAACAATAACATAAAATAATACATGTCTAAAAAAAGTACCACTAAACTCAAATTTAATTCAATTCAGTAAATATTTCCTAGGCACCTGACTATGGATTTTGCTCGCCAGGAGTAAAGGTAAAAATGAAACTGCTTCTATCCTTGAGTAACATCTAGTTGTAAAAGGGAAAAAAACAACAACTCATAAGCTATATAGAAAAAAAATAAAAGAATTAGAGTTGCAAAGGATTTCTCAGAAGTCAAATCATTGAGCCTATACCTAAGAAAGCACACCCTCTCTAACATGCTTGATAGTTATTTAATTTGGTTGGAGACCCTGAGTGAGGGAAGGCCTGAAACCAGACAACCTCCCATCTGCTGCCCTTCTATCCCCATGAGGAAACTGTTTCTTTCAAGCTTAAAATGTGTTTTTCTGCAGCTTCCAATCCCTGCCCTTGGTTCTGCCCTCTGGGGAAAAGGAGATGAAGTCTCATCTCTCCTTGCACAAGTCAGCCCTTCTAAATGACGAAACTCAACCAATCCCCTCTACAAGGCTTCTTTTCTCTAGGCTAAAAATTCTAATTCCTTTGATGAATCCTCATATGACATGATCTCAAGTCCCTTTATCATTCTGAAAAATGACTCAAGGTTTTGAGACAGGATTAGAATTCAGGAAATCTTGACTTTATCTTCTATGGCAGGTTGCTTCCTAGAGAAATGAACATGTGGTATGACTAGGGCAGGACACTGGGACAATCATTTTCCTTGGATGCTATGAGTGTTTTTGAAAAAGTGTTATAGTTACATAAGAAAAAAAGTCTTTTTAAAAAAATTATGAATCTGACAAACATCAAAAATATTTCTTGATACAAAGAAAAAAAAAGAATTGTGTGAAAATTGTGTATAAATTTCACAGTATGTAATTTATATATACTGTGAAACTATTTAAGTAATTTAATTTAAAGGATATAATAAATTTAACATTGTGATCCCAGCTACCTTTTTGTTTATGATTTTTTCCCTTATGATTTCTTTTGAGATTTTTTTTAAAAAAGTGTTTTGTCGAAGTTCTTTTCTGTGTTTGGTCTTCTTTTAATTGGTATTACCAGCACTATTGATATCCTAATCCCACTGATAAAACTGCCCATCTCCTACTGTCTCCCTGATAAAAGCTCTTCCAAATAGCAAATATATTTAGTCAATCAAAATAAATGCATACATTATCTAGATTTGAAAATGCATCTTACTCCTATCACTCTTTTGTCCAAAGCTGGGTAACATGATTCATTATTGTCTTTTACTCTCATCACTTCCTAGACTTTTCAGTGATGTCCATTATATGCTGTCTTTCCCCATTAGAATGTAAAGTACTTGTAGGCAAGGACTGTTTAATTTTTTTTTTTTTTTTTTTTTTTTTTAGTGGTGCTCCAGCCCCTGCCATCTGCCAGTGGCTGCTGGAGGTCTAATTCAGACCTGTAGAATGGATCTCTTCATGTAAGAAGATCATGATGATACAAGGAGACTGAGAGGCAGTTACATTGTCTGATCTCTTTCCTCTTCCCTCTTGCGTTCAATTTATTTCATCCCCAATCCACAAGCAACATCTGCGTCAGTAAAGGCTGCTTTGCAACTTTTCAAATGTTAAGATTCACAGCTGTGGAAGCTCTCGGAGAATTGACCTGCCCCTTTACTTAGGCATGGTCCTTAACACAAACACTATGCTTCATCCACAGTAAGTAAATAATAAGTACTTAAGAACTCTCTTCTTTTTTTCTTCCTACCTTATCTCTCCTCTTCCTTCCTTTTTTCATGATCCATCATTACACTGATCATAATTCTTAAGTCTTTCAAAGTTGTTTTCCTTTGATTTCTTTTCAGGTTTCTCTGAATCTACCCCATTATTTAATTATTATTTACATTGCCTTTACATTATATTATATCCAAATATTCCTTATTTTATTCAGGCACTACTTCAATCGATGGGCACTCATTCTGTTTGTAGTTTTATGTTATTAAAAATGCTGCTATAAACAAACTTGTTCATATGGATCTTTTTCTTCTTTAATTTTTTTTCTTTTTTGAGATATATGCATAGTTGTAATACTACTTGGGGTAACTAGTAATAGAGTGCTAAAACTGGAGTCAAGAAGACCTGAGTTCAAATCTGACCTTAGACACTTGGCTAGTTGTGTTACTTAGGCAGATCACTTGACCTTGTTTTAATTAATATGTTTTAATTTGCATTTCTTTTTTTATTAGTGATTTCACTATCTTCTCTTTTCATATTGTTCTCAATCTTTTCTTTTGAAAACTACCTGTTCCTGTCCCTGGATGATTTATCTATTGGGGAATGGCTCTTGTTCCAATATACTTGAATCAAATTACTTTTTAAAAAAAAATTTGTTGTTCAGTTTTGTATGACTCTGTGACCCCATTTGAGGTTTTCTTGGCAAAATATTGAAGTATTTTATAGATGAGGAAACTGAGGCAAACAGGGTCAATGACTTGCTCAGACTCACACAGCTAGTAAGTTTCTGTGGCCACATTTGAACTCAAATTTTCCTGACTCCAGACTCTATCCACTATGCCATCTAGCTGTTCCATATACATCTTGGATTTCTGACCTTAATCAGATTTTCCTCTAATTAATTGTTTCCCTTATACTCTAACTGGATTGATACCCTCTCTCCCCTCTTCTGTTCCCACGCCCCCCAAAAATTTATAATTTTCTCAGCTCATAAATAGAACTGTGGTTTTATCTATTGAGGAGTTCTCTCCAATAATGAAAATTTCCACCTATCTATCCTGTCTATCCTTGTTCATCTCTAAAAGTTTACCACAAGAAGTAATATACTTAAGGCCTTCCTTACTTTCCCCTCAAATCCTAGAAGGTACCAGTGGCAAACTATCTCCCTGCCATGTGATTGGTTTTCCTTTTCTTTCTGTCACACAATTCCTTTATGACATCTTTTACTCTTGTTTCTTTTCAGGATTCCTTATTCTTCATATGTTACTCTCTATTTATACCCTATGTAGTTTTCCATTGTTGTACATAGGATACTTAAAGATCTCTAAGTTCTTTGGAGGCAGTGGTGCTCTATTACTGCCATATAGCAACAATATTTATTTTGAAAAAAAGGTTTTTTGCTGTTATGAGAAAGTTGGGGCCAGTAAAAAAGATTTTGTATGCATAGTTTGTCCCAGATATAACAGCTCTATACAGTGTCCATTCAGATGTGTATTAAAATCTTGGATCAGACTTTGTTAATCTGCTTGGTTTTCCTGTATGGATGGACAGACCGAATTCCTTTAAGTGATCACATGCCTCTCCAGGAGACTTTGCAATGTCTTTGGACTTGATGAAATCAACATATTATTTAAAACAAGGGCATCTGGAGAACCTTATCATTTACTCTGGATTAGATCTTCTCTCAAAGTAGTGAATACTTTTGGGAGTATACATCTTTCCTAATATAGAACCAATTATGAATTCTTGGTATAAATATAAATAGGGCATGGTGGGCAATCTCTGCAACATGTTATTTAGTCTCTTTGGTAAAATTTTAGTCAATACTAATTTCCTTTTTTTCTCTGGTTTACATATTAGTCTCTAGTTTCTTTTCCCCCCCTCTGATTTACATGTTGGTATCATCATTTTATTCCCTATTTTTGTACACAATTTATTAAAATCAATTTTTCTTTCAATGCTTGATATAATTAACTTACAAATATATTTGGTGCTGGGATACTTTTCTTTGGGAATTTCTTTATAGTCTGTTCACTTTTCCTTTTGTGAGACTGGGTTGAATTTTCAGTTTTGTAGACAAATAGCTTTTAATACTTTATTTTTAAATGGAAGAAATTATGATCTACAGATTTTTTAAGTTAGCACTTCTGTATTTAGAAGTTCTGGGTAGTTTTCTTATTTTATTTTGTCTTGTTCTGGGAAACTTATAATTCTTAGGTTATCTCTATCACTACTTAATTTGAGAGTAATTTAAAAAATTTTACATTTACATTTTACAATACATACATGTTATATGTATAAAGAACATGTTTTCTTTTCTTTTATGTTTTCTTTTAATATTATTGCTTTTATGTTTTTTCTAGATTGCCCTTCACCTCTATCTATTTGCATCCCTAATCAGCTGTCTTCTCATATCTTGGTGAAGCTTGCTATAACAAGATTCAAGTTCTTTTATTTTGCTAATTACTTCTTTTGTGTAGGCCATAAATTCTATTTTTAAAATTTTCACTTCTCTTTTAAACCACTCAAGAACAATGTGCTATGCGTCCATGTTCTCCTCAAAGTCACAGTGTTCTCCCGCTCATCAACTGTTGAATAGTTTTGTTTTTGTAATATTTATTCAGACATACAAACTCATTTTTATTTGATCTGGAGGCCATATTTCCTTCTGTTGATTTATCTACTTATGGTGGAGATCTTCCTCCTGAGATCTCCTCACACACTGGGAAATTCACCAGCCTATTCTATGCCCCAAATGTCTTTTGGGGAGGTTAAATAGGCTCTAGATGGATTCTGGGCTTTTCCCTTCAGGCGGAAGGTGGAACCTAACACAGTCTCCCCATGCATGGTATTCTGACTTTTTTCTCTGTTACTCAGTTCCCTGGCTCTGGGAGAGTGCTGCCACATTGGTACTATTGTAGCATGGGTTTTAGATCTTTGAGGCTCCTGGGAATGAAGGGGTATGGCGATGAGCTCTACTTAAAGCCCAGATATAAGTCTTGTCCTTTCCTTTTGTTCCTGTGCTCTCCAGCAGAAATCTTTTGCGGTAAAGAATACTACTATAGTATTGATTATTGAAGTCTCTGCAGGGTGGAGCTTGGCACTGGAAAAGGGGTAAGAAGCATTCTGGGTGCAGGGTTGCACCCATGATTGGATGGCTAGTATTGTTGTTGTTGGCAGTGTGAAAGGAAGTGGGAGAGTGAGCTGAGAGGGAACTATTAGGAGTTTTAGCTTTGTTTTGGGTGCCTGGTATCCCAAGCCTTGGAGACAGCTGAAGCTGCTTCATCTCTAGCACATAATTTCTATTTCAGAGACGTTTGACAGGTTATAAAGATCAAGAGAAAATGGTTAGACTTTTCCCTCTTGGTCTTAAGAAGCCAGAAAGTCACTAACCAATTTTTTATAACACACTCTAGAAGTTTCCAAGGAATAAAGTTGACTAGTTGACTAGTTCACTAGTTGAGAATCTGTGGCTTCCAATCTTTTCTTTTCTTTTCTTTCCTCCTGTGAATATTTAATCCAATCCAGTCCTGGAGCACCTCTCTATGATTTTTCAAAGACTACTGATGATAGCTTGGTAATCAGGTCTATCCTTGTTCATACTGCCTTAGTAGATTTAACTCATTAAGGAGGGTAGGTGCACTTTCTTATTATCTTCTTGTTTTAGTAATAGCTTCTGCCCTTTCAAGAACCTTGGTCTTGGTAAAGAAAATAAGGAAAATAAGAGTGGATCAGATTTCTTTCCATCACCTGATAATCATCATTCTCTTGACCATGAGTAGTCTTGTCCCATTCTTTGGACTTCTTTTCCTTTACATAGATAAACATTTCATCTTTTCTACTATCTCTAGATTTCCTCAGCCTGAGTTCATTCCAAGCTTTGGTACTCTTGACAGTATTTTTTGACAGATTTATGTCTATACCAAATACTTATTATTCATCTCCCATCATTAGACCTTGTTTCCATGTTCAACATAAGTTTTTTAAAAATCTAAATTGTCTGATGAGTGCATACACACCGATCTCTTTAGACAATTTTCTCTGTACTCTTTCATCACAATTGTTTCTATTTGTGTTTTCAAAATTTCACTTTTGAGATCTTTTTATCTGTCTTGGGCATATTTTCCCAGCAGAATTTTAGTCTATCAACTAGTATAAATCCTTTCCCTGAATTTTTGAAAATCCATTCTTCTGGGATACTTGTCAAACTTTTTTTTTTTTTGTTCTCTAATAATTCAATGGAGTGGTTCACCAAAGGATCCCTTCATTTTTAACCCAGAAACCTTTTAAGTGAGACTCTTGTGCAGATTAGATGTTTCCTTCTGTGCTTTTGAACAAAGACATTGTCATTAAGTCTCATGTCATTTGTTGTTTACTCTACTTTGGGTTACTTCAACCTTCCAGATATCTGCTAGACACAAGGTTGAAATAACTCAAATCTCCCATAATCTCCTTCACTGATGGACTTGGGATCTGTTTCCAATTTATTTATTTCCTGTTTCTTGTCCAGATGGTTTGTAGCAAACCATGACAATATTTCTTCTCTTTCGGTCTTTACTGATCTTCATTTAAATGCTTTCCCTCAAGCTCCCCAATTCTAAATTCTGGCGTTCCTTCACAAGGAATATATTTTCTTAATAAGCAATAACATAAAATAATATTCTACTCTTTTAATAATCCTGTTTATTTTGAATAACGTCCACACTTTTAGAGTCATATCCCAAGCAAAGGATTCATTTCATCAAGTAGTTTATCTTGCATTCAACTGACACTTTGTCCATTTTTGTAGATATCTGAGGCAGATAGGTGGTATAGTAGATAGTATTGGATTTGGTGTCAGAAAAACTTGTGTTCAAATCCTGCCTCAGTCACTTACTAGTTGTGTGATTCTAGACAAGTCTCTTAATTTGTCAGCTTCATTTTTCTCACATGTAGAATAGGGATGACAATAGCACTTAAGCCATGGGGTTGTGGTGAGGACCAAAGAGATAATATATATATAAAGTGCTTTGCAAACCTTAAACTACAATATAAGTGCTAGTGGGTTTTGTTGCAACTTTCATCCTTAGATTTTTGGCTCTTATGAATTTCTGGGCATATTCATGTCCTTTCTACAATATAACTACTCTTTATTTCCCCCCTTTTCCCTTTTTCAGTTTAAAGCTCTTTTGAATCCATTTGCATAATTGTAGCCTATTTTGTTAGGTACACTTTTTCCCTTATTATTCACATGTGTTTGAGCCATGGTCTGCCTAGAATCCAAATCTGATTTTAAGACATTTTTTTACTCTTCATTTTCCCTATATGTTTCTTTCTTCTGAAGCTTCTAAATCTTCACTGTTGCTCAAGAGTTTGTAATCTTCACTAACACCTTTTAGATTTCTTCTGACAGTATCGTTTACACGCAAATAAATTACCAGAAAAAGGTAGTATTCATATGTTTTGATGAGTGTGGGAAAATTCTCTGTTATGTCCTGGACCCAAGAAAACTGCAAACTTCTTTTCTGTGATTAGATATACTAAAGTGGATGGAGGCTGCCATTCAGGCATCACTACTTTTATCCCTCTAAACTTTTAGAGTAGATGATCTCCCACTTAACTCTATGGGAATACATTTTCTTCTCAGATTGGAGGAAAAGCAATTGCTTCCTCCACAGACAGTCCATTCCCTCCTCTTTGGTTTTAGCCTCCTATAGGTTAAAAAACAAATAAAGGCTGAGTACGCCATACTGTTCAGATGTTACTAGAAGGGCTAAGAAGAATATTGGATACTTAAAAGTGTATTTGGAGGGGGTCAGAAAACTGCAAAGGTCACAACTGATATTAATGACTGTTTCTGAATGATCTATATAAAAGGGACCTACCAGGTATAGGCTGAAACAGAAAGCAGAGCAACTGTGTCTCTGTGGTAGGACATAGCTCTGACACTGCTTTTTGGAAGACTTCCTAGAACTCTATTTATGGGAGCACGGTGAAAGAGTTTTCTTCATCTGTTTCTCTTACTATAAAAGTTCTATCTTCTGCACTTCATTAACAAATAAAGCTATTCTTGCCATCTAAATACTCTCAAGTGTCAAATTACAAATTTTGAATAAAACACATACAATTTGAATTTGCATCTTTCAGATTTAGTAACCTTAAAAAAACCTCAAAGGGGTCAGATACGGTCTTAAAAAGAATAGAAAAGAGTTTGTATGCAACTCTAGAGGAGATCACTTACGTGGAATAGGGTATGCAAATCTGTCAGGGTGTTTTGTAATGAGTGTATTTTTTATATGTCTTCTTCCAACACCATGTGCACCTATTTCATAAAACAAAAGAGGATATTTACAAACTCAAAAAAAAGAATCAAGTTAGTTTTGATCACTAAAACTAGTAAGTCAATTAATAGTCAAACTTACCTAGTAAGACAAGTGTTTTCCTTTTAAATGCTGGCAGTTTTACTACTTCTTCATATGTAACAAGATCTAATTGATCAAACACTAAAAAGCAAAAATTTGTGAAAAAAGTTACTGAGTTAAAAGAATTCATGTAAACTCTATAGAAAGACATTGCTATTTTATTGGCAATATTATGGTAGTGATAACTTTTTAAAAGATAGAAAGAAACAAATTATATTCAGATATAGCCAAAATATATATTTTATACAATTTTTTAAAATTGTCATTTAAGTTTTACATAAAAATATTCATTTTAGGTCTATGAAAATGCACCTTAAAGTCAGTCACTGGCATCTAAAAATATGTTAAATACATGCACAGAAATATGTTTGTTTGAAAGTCTTGCATGTTTCTCCATGCACTACTCATCAAATGTCACAATTTCATTCAAAATTACATGCTGTTCAGATTTTTGCAATGGTAGAAAATCAGCAATACTCTAAAGCAGGGGTTCTCAAACTGCAGCTCTCTGAGGACCTTTATGCAGCCCGCTGAGTTATGGCAAATGGGCTGAGGGGCGGAGACAGTGTGAGCTTTTGTTTTTACTATAGTCCTGCCCTCCAACAGTTTGAGGGACAGTGAACTGGCCCCCATTTAAAAAGTTTGAGGACCACTGCTCTAAAGAAAAAAAAATCTACAGATAATAGCCAACATAAATACAATATCAGCATATCTAATGTTAACTAAAAGTAGTTAAATGCCTCCATAGAAAATATTCTTTTTAGAGAATGATGAGAAATGGATGGAGAACCAATTTTCAACATTCTGCTTTAAAACTATTGAGATGATAGCATGCAAGGTTACTCTTAAATTCAAGAAAGATATTGAACTAGTAATAAATTTCAAACCTTTAACACGTGCATTTCACAACTACAATTTATAAGTGTAAAAATGGCTAGTTTTAAAATTTCATTATGGTTTAGTTCAACTTCTGAATGTTGACTTCTCAACATAAAGAACTTAAAAATGAAAGGATTAAGAGTGCTTCTCCTGGATGTCATAATTTTATCCTTCTATGTTTATATGAAAAAATGGGAACTATTTCAATATAATAATAAGCATTTTACATTGAATTGAATCCAGTCATATGGAAATAGAATGAAGGCCAAAACAACCTGAAGATGGAAAGTTTTGCAAATTGGAAATTTTGTCATCAGGAAATTTTGAAAAGAAATACTTCTTTTAAAGAAGTCTTTTTGAAACCCTTTTGTTTTTGTTTTTCAATTTTAAATCACCAATTAAAGTTTTCTGAAAGGGAACAACAACCATCATTATTAAAGTTAAAATAATTCTAATTCCCATATTTACTTGAAAACTTTTGATGAAAATTTTAGTTTTTAGGTCGATGGTAGCTATCTTTTGCATCCCTGATAACACCCCAAATGTACCAGGGAGTTTAAATTTTACTTTGATACAACCTAAATTTTTCATAAACATTTCATTTTTGAGCTGCTATTATTATTTTTTACAGAATCCTGAAGATTAAGAAAGGAACCAAAGAGAGCAGAGCTGAATATACGGAAAAGCTTCTATTTAGTAAAAATCACACTGCCAAATGAAGATCTGGATAAAAATTATAGTATCAGGTCTACCTCTGATAATTAGATATCAAGCTCCTCAGAGCAAAACAGTTTTAGAAACACAAGTTGTTAGAAGCTGCGATGTAATTCAGTAGAAACCTTAAACTTGAAATTCAGGATGTTTGAAAATAGGGAAAAAACACTTGATATTCTACAGTTGTAACCAGTGTTAATACACTTTTTTCTAGTAACACTGTACTAGGAAGGTAATAAGGGATATTTGGAAATCTTGTCTTTTAAAATGACTCAAAAGCTAGAAATTTTCATGTATTTATGACACTATCTGCACAAAAGTCCTGAAAATGAAGGAGGTATCCTTTCTATTATGAAGCTGTCTAGAAATATTTTAGGGGTGAGGGGAGTATGAAGAAGAATTACAAAAATAAGTCAGAGGGCTTAAGGTACTATTTTGGGCACTGGTGGTTCTAAATAGTTTTCAACCAAGAAAGGCAGGATTGTGAAAGAAATATAATGACAGAAAAAAGAGTCAGCTATGAAGGAGGATCAGAAGTCAAGACACCTTGATTCTAGTGTCAGCACCTGGGACAATCTATTCTATACTAATTGTCTAATTCACTTTACTTCTTTGGAAATTAATGAGGGTGAAGTAGACAGTCTCTAAAAGTTTCTGTCATCTCTAAAGTTCTAAGTTATCAAGTATAAAATATTTAAAACTAATTAAGCCTATCATAAAAAAATGCCAGATTTTCTGAATGGGTTAAACCAGTCCTTTTACTTTAGTTTTACTCTAATTGTATTCTCTATTCAATAGCCCATTTAAAAACCACATAAACACACATATACACATATGCACAAAAGTGTTAGATACCAACAAATAAACAAGTATGGTATATACTCGTGCCCTAACTATATACTAGCAGCAAGAGAAGGGTTTACTCTGGTCTAAATGAAATCAATACATGGTTATAGGGTTTCAAAACAAATGAAAAAGGATTTTTAAGTACATAAGAGATACAAGGAATACAAGGAGAGCATTTAAAGACAGAACTTTGAAAGTTTCTGTGCTGCTAGCTGATAAAGAAAGGAGTTATTAAAAGGAAATAGTAAGAAGCAAATAAAGAGGCATAGTCACTTGACGGGTTACTTACATGCACAGAGGCCATTGGGAGTAAGACAGCATGAAAAATGTACAGGGGTCATTGAGATATGGCTTGTATTATATTAGTAAAATAAAAAAATATAATATGCACAAAATAAACTTTACCATGCAATATTCTAAACACAAGGCAAATAAATCACATTAAGAAGTGATAAATGCATTTCAGTAAAAGTCTGGCAATACCCTGGTATACAGCAGTCAGTATTTCTAACATGTGGTAGCAAGCATAATTAAGCACTTCTAAAAAGGTATTTTGAAATATCTTACAATTTTTCTGAGAAGGAAGAAGTGAGAAGGATTGAAAATGAAACATTAAAATATCACTGAACAAGTCTCTAATATTCTTGAAGATAACTGAGTAACACTGAAGAAAATATCCTTTTCTAGTTTATATTAAAAGCCTGATCTGAAACTGATTTATTTAAGAGTTCTAAGTACAGAGTGTCTTAGCAGATGATCACTGCCTTTTTATAACAAATGAGGTTTGTAATCTTTTTGGTACTGGAGAAAGCACACTTACTTTGAACATCAAATAATAATCAAATTCATTTCTAAGGCTTTAGAAATAATGTCTAGTACAGTTTGTTTATAACAATACAAATGTCGGGCATGTTACTCAAAAATCTAGCCACTTTTAAATATTTAGATAATCATTTCTCAACTGAATTTCATAAGGAAACATTCTTAATATTAATTTTGGGAGGAAAAAGTAAAAGATATCTTCAAATAAACATAAAACTTACACTTATGAAGAACTTGCATATCAAAAATAGAAGGAATATATAGTGCAAAATTCTAGGTATGTGGAATTCCCATTGCAATTGACTAAGACAATGACAGTGACAAGGACGGAGATGGTTTACTCTGGGAGCCTCTACCAGTGATATACATACACAAAAAGGTATCTTAAAAATAACTTATGGGTGCTCCAAAAATGCCTATAATCTCAAAATTTGACAATGATAGAAAAAAATTAACAGTGATGACTGAGATCTCCTATTATTTGTATATAGGGATCAAGAGAATATCCTTGTTTTAGCCTAATGACCATTTATTTCATTTAGTGGTAATGGTTGTGGGATTAAACTACCAGCTGATGATCTCAAAAGGTTTCTGAAAAAACAAACTATAGAAATCTATTAGAGTTTGGGTTTAGATTTTACTGATAATCAGTTCAGTGGGTTTAAACCTTACTGCTGAAGAGTACAATGTTAATCATTCTTAAATAATTTGCTAGGTTAATAACAGCTTTTTATATAGATGGTTTATTACAATAAAGTTTAATATGTGCTGGAAATCTTATTCTGCTAAGAACACCTGACTCATTCTTGATTTGACAGTACCACCCCTTAAATATTAAAGAATTAATGAATTTGCTCTCCTAATGTGTGGTATTTAATCCTGAGGCACAATTAAAAAATCTGGTGGAAAAGAAAGACAGGAACTTTGGAAGAAAGTGATGATGTTCTTAGATTTCCAAATGGAGAAAAGGAAAAAAAAAGGCTAAGCATCATCAGGCCTCTACTTTTGACTTTCCAGAGAAAAGACAGGTACAGCAACACCTTATCCTATCTAAATCTTGTTTGTCCATACACACTTGCAAGTTATCTCCTTCATTAGATTCTAAACTCCTTAAGGGGACCGGACTATTTGGGTTGTTTGAATCTTCATCCTTTAACAGATAGGGCTCGTGGCTAATGAATGCTTACTGACTGACTGGGAGCTAAGGATTCTAAAAGGAATGGTTCAAGAAGCATGGACTGTTTGAGGAGATAGATTTATGACAATACATTCAAAACATAAATCCTGGATAGAAAGAAAAGACACCAATGAGGCTGTGCAGAGATAAAAAAAAAAAGACCCTAAGATTGATGACAAAAAGGGGAGAATAATGTGAGGTTTGTGGAAAAGATAAGACAGCACAAGGACCACTCAAAGCTACCTTTAGAGGAAGTTTTTTAAAAGGAGGAATAGGCTCACTTTTTGGAGCAGATGCTGCAATGGTAACACGACAGAGAATAAGCAGAATTATTTGTCTATTCTGTTTCATTTTTTCTTTCAGAAAGAATGATCTTTAAATGGAATGGTCAGACAAAACATGGCTAAAGTAAAATGAAAGTTCATGAAATATAAAGAGATAGTAAGTCGACATTTAGCTGTTTTAAATGACTTCAGATCCCTTGATTCAGATAATTATGTCTCAGGATCTTGAAAGAATGAAGACAAGATTGCTGAGGTGCTATTGATAATTCAAAGTAACTATGGAAAACAAGAGAAGATGTTGGAAGACCAGAGACAAGGAAATATAGACAATTTTTATAGGAGATTTTAAAAAACCTCATGAATTTAGAAAACAACAGAACAATAAGTTTGACATGGATTCCCAGAAAAATTCTAGAGTGTATTATTATGCAGATTGTATTTAAGTATTTAGAAAGGAAACAAGTGATCATCGAGAATCTGTATGGATTTTCTCACAACATTAAGAAAACTGAATTTTCTTTTTATTAAGTTAGTAGATTATGGGAAAACTATAGGCTGAAAGCAATTGAATTTTAACAAGTCATTTGATAAAGTTTCCATTTGTATCTATGTGGATCAGAGAAATTTGGATTTTATGACATTTCTATTCGATTCACAGACTGCTGAATAAATGTAACTGCAACATATTGATTAATGGGAATTTGGAAGGAGTTGTTGAATGGTATGCCATAGGTTCTGTAGTTGGTTCTGGCCTCTTCAAAATTTTAATCAATGATCTGATGAAACATATTTAATAAGGGTGGAATGCAGAATCAATATTCTGAAGTGGAATGCTGGCTCAACATTAAGAAATAAAAATTTAATGATATATATTTATGCATATAAGAAAATAATGTACTATATGTACAAGTATAGAATAGACTAGAATTTTGAAATCTGGAGTTATGCTAAAAATATCTAGGGATTTAACTGTTTACAAACTCAGTATAAGACAACAGTCTGACATTTGCCCAGAAAGTTAGATTAATCGTAGACTAAATCAATATAAATATAGGATATGAGTGATAATAATCAGTTGGAGAACATGTAGAATATTATCTTTATTTTTAGAAGATAGACATTTCAGGAAGGAATTGGACAAATTGATATGTACTTTGAGGAGGATGTCAAGATGATGAAATGCTTCAAAAACCACCTCTGGAGAGGAACCTTTAAAATCTTAGAGATTCGAGAAAGTTAGAGGGACATGATAGTTGCTCTCAATATTTTACAAAGCTGTTATTTGGGATGAGGTAGGGTTATTCAGCTTCTGAGGTCCTTTCTAGCTTTTGATCAATGATTCCATAAAATCCTAGGACATGGCTAATTTGGAAATATGCTTTTATATGACTTCACTATATAACTTATATATCTTGCCTTATGAATGAGAGAGGGGCTAGTGGAAAGAAGAGCACTTAAAATAAAGTATTTTTTAAAAACCCCAAATTTTTTAAAAATATAAAAAAAAGGAGAAGGAGGAAGAGAAGAAATCTGTATGGATCCATTGTCAATGGATAGGAGTTATAGGAAAGCAGATTTTCAGTATAACCTTCTAATAGTTAGCTATTCAGCAATGAAGTGAAAGGTCTTGTGAGGGAATGCATTGTTTTCCAAAGTAATTAATTATTAGCTTATATTTATATAGCACTTCATAACTTTTAAGATATTTTCCTCATCTGAGAGGCAATTCAGGTAATGTCCCAGTTTTACAAATGAAGAAACCGAGGCTGATATTAAATAACTTTTCAGAGTTATACAGTTAATAATTGCTGAGTCCTGTAATCCAACTTAGGTCTTTAGGTTTTTTCCCCTCTAGGGGTGTTAAACTTACAAAGAAACAACTCTGAGTACTATATATGTACTTAAAGGGGTTGTATTATATGGACTCCAAGATTCTTTCCAACTTTAAACCTTGATCCTATACGTAGACAACCAAGCCCAAGTTTTTCTTCTATAAAACAGTATCTGCTTTGCCAATTTCATAAAGACCATTTGGAGGACCAGATAGATTCAGACAATACATAACTCACTTTTGTAATGTGCTTAATTTTTACAAAATACTAAGACAATCATGTGAAATTGAATATTTTTCCCATTTTGTAAACAAGGAAACTGAGGTTCAGAGAATTTATGGTTTGATCAAGGTCACCTAATAAATGGCAGATATGGAAGTAGATCTTTATGCCAAGTCTTTCCATAAAGTACAATACAACTTTGTTATGCTTATTATGATTTGTTATGCTTATTGGGTAATATGCTACCTGAAAAGTGGCTTTTAGATCTGAGATAATGATATATTTTAATAATCTGTAATAAATAAGAAAATCCTCAGCAAAAGAATAGTCTCACATGTATACCTCAAGATTCAACAAAACTCTGGGCTTAGCTTTGAAGGTATTCTTCTGTTACCATCTCAACTCCTTGTGGCCTTTGGAGGTTTCAGCTATTTTTGGGGTGGCAGGTTTCTCTACTCTCTATCACTAGATTTACTAGGGAGGAGATTAGTAAACAGAACAAGAGACACAAAGGAAGAAGGGAAAAAGTCTGGCTGCTGTTTTGTATGTTTTTCATTAAAATAACATTTGAAAACTGCCATGAATACAGTCCAACACTTTAAAAATTATGGAGCTAAAACTTTTCAACCCATATTTAGCTTATTTCTTGTTTTTCTCCTTAAAGCACCTGAAAATTTAATACTATACTCCATATACCCTTCATTTGCTATACATGTAACTGTGTGTTCTGAGGATGAACTGATAGCAATAATTAGTAGCTTCCTTGCTTTCCAAATTAATCACAATGTTATTTTAATACAATTTGGCATTTAAAAAATTTTAAGCTTTATAAAGTAACTTGAAAAAGTGTATGAAAATAGAGTCAACAATAGATTAAGCAATATCACTGGAAGCTTAGTTCAAGTATTCCACTGAAACAAACCAAGTTTTTGATTATTCGGAACTCCAACTGACATTACTCGAATATTTAAAATGAAGAGAGATTAATTACATTACATTCATTTTGTCTTGTAATACTGCTGGCTAATATAAAGCAATCAGATCCAAGCTAGGAGCTTCTGCTCTGTATGCAGCAGCTGCATTCAATCATATCTTCAGGAAAGCACAAACATCAAGCACAAGGTAGCGACTTAATAAATGGTAAACTGAATTGTTGAAAATAAAAATCAATGCAGGGTAACTAAAATGAAGGAAGAAAACCCTTCAAATTTCAAATTAGATTATAAAGGCATACCCACTACACATACTATTCCCAATGGTCACTATTGATTTCTGAAACAAACAAACAAACAAACTCTTAAGAGTCCTTAATAATTTCCTTTGCTGAATATGTATTATGGGAACAGCATATTATATTTCAACACAACACAAAGTGTTTGTGCCATTATGTGCCAAAACACTGTATTCTTTCTATATAAAAAAGGCTTATTGGATTTACTTAGGTTTTACTGTTATACATCTAAAATACAGTACGATTTCTGAAATTCTGGGAAAAAATTTTATGTCAACATTAATTCCTCATAACAATTTCTTTATTAGAAAAGGTTACTAATGCACAAGAAGTACTGAAAATAAAATAAATTCCATTCTTTATGTCCCTTTGCACTTTCTTTTAGGTGAAACTATATTTTGCAATTGTAATGGGAATTCAACTATTATGCAATAATCAAACACCTATTTGTTTCAGTTGCAAATCTGGACACATGTACATCTAAAAAGCTGAATGTTTCATATAATTTTTATCTAATAGATAACTACAATGGTAAAGGGAAGGCTTAGCAATAAAGGACTATAGAAAAACATGTCAACTTAAACAATCTGCTTTAAAAATAAATCACACCTGCTTAATCCTCTTTCAAATTGGAAACCAAACTTTCTGGGATATGAGACTGAACATTTTGGAGCTCACTTTTTCTTATACATAGTAAGTACTCCAACAAAATCAAAGGTCAAGAATGATCTGTAACAGAAGAAAGCCAGGAGCTGGGAATCTGAAAGAATAGCTTTATTAGAGGGTATATTTCCAAGAAGTGGGCTAATTTGAAAAGAAAGATTCAGACCATTATATTTATCTGGCTATGGTGTATTTTCATTAATATTCACAAAGAACATGACTAACTGCTGTGATACCCCCCTTACACAAAGTGGTATTTTTTTTTTTCAATGAAGAGAAATGAGACTTTTCTCAAGTAACTGGAAAATATAAATGGACACAAAAGTTTTCTGAAAAGTGGCCTAAGATCCCTCATAAGATATTTTAATTATCTGGGCTGGGATTGAAAAGATTCTCTTTAATCTTGATAAAGTGTCATTTGACACGATTTTGGTGACAGCTACGCTCTCTCCTACCTGCATTGTGCTTTGCTAAATATTTATCTTTGTATTGCTTCTTCTTCTTCCCAAACCAAGTACAGCTGGCTTGCTGCTCCTGTTTGGTCTTCTCCATGGCAATACAAGCTACTCTCCTAGACCAGAAAGAGAAAAGAAAATTTAGTATATAGGTTTATCTTAGCATAAGCATTGCTGACAAGAAACAAGATTTTATTTAAGGGGGACATGATATTTCTGTGTAAAATAAAATTTAAACTAAAACTCTAGTCATAGAATTAAATTATCTTATAGTTCAAATAATCCAAAAATAATTTAGAAAATATAAGATGTGTTCTATATCTAGTTTCCTAGTTATTTTTTTTTTTAACTTAGGATAATATTAAAACAAGTTTGTATTTCCTCTGGAAGAGAGAAGCAGAAGTATGTATCATAATGTGAGGAATCATACATAATCTGGAATAAAAGGTTTCTGTAAGTTATCCATGATGTGAGTAACTGAATTGACTATCCTCTGTTAGAGTTCTTAGCATGGTACTTATATAAAGACATTTCAGTAGGCTTTAATATTTTTTCTATATATAAAGTTTGTGGAACCAATTACATTTCAGCAAAACCTACAGAATTACATATTTAATTAAAAGGCTAAGCAATCCTTACAGTGCAATCATCTATGCAGCCCTATAAGTTATTACTCGAATGTGACTCATGAACTCCAATTTTTCTGTTCTTAAGACCTTTCAAAAATCAGATTTAGATCCCAGAAGAAATTTGCTCACAGATCCATATGTCCAAAGTACTGCATAGTTTGAGTTTGAGCTATCTCTTAACATGAGAGGTCTCTAAAAAATGAGATACATTCAAAAATAGCAACAATTATGGCCCACAGTCACTTGTTTTTAATAGGAAAACTAAACACTTGGTCAGTAGGTTATAGTTATACTCATCATTTAATAAGTAATTTCTATTGTCCATTTGTGTTGAAAATAAGAATACCCATACCTGGATCTTCTCTATAATACTAAAAAAAACCCCTAAGATTTTATTGTAATATATACATACACACATAGATAGGCATAAAACATAACATTTATGTTACAGTGGCAGTTTTTCTTATATAGTGTCACTGTGTGAAACTGCTCTTCTTTTATTATTATTATTATTATTTTAATATTTATTTAATTTAAATATATTAAATATTATTTATTTATTTTATTATTAAACTCTATCCCAAAGCAGATATTAGTGGTATCCAAAGAGGTTTTGTTTAAGGCTTTAAGAAAAAAGATTTTAAGCAATTATTAACTATTATTATTAATGGAAATAGTTATCAAGACTTATAACATTTTTTTAGATGAATAATCTGATTGGTGGGAATTGTTTGGAATATACAGAATGATTTAATATTATGTTTATGATACAACATTTAAAATAAATTTTATGAATGTAGGTCGCAATAATAACATAACCTAATTAGAAACCATGTTCCTAGATAACATGTTCATGATTTCACATTTATATTCTTTCAAATGGAATTGCTAATACTGCTACCACATTTGACCATGAAAAGTCTTCAAAATCAGATTCATATTACAGAAAATAAGAAGAATTACTGTCAATTGATGAACCAATTCATCAAAAAATGAGTACTCTTCTCTGTGAATAGACTTGGAGCATGAAGAGCTGAAGATGACTAAGGAATTAGAAGCAGACTTCTTTGCAATGGCTTAGTCATACTCACTCATACAATCCCTCTTAAGTAAATGTCAAAAGATTTGAATTTTTAAAGGAAGGGAAACTGGGAACACTAAATTTTCATAGTTTTAATAATTTTCAATACAAAATACATTTTTGTTAAAACTGGTAATCACAGAAAATAAGTTTGATTATCCTGAAGGCACAATTTATTTTAAACCATAACAATCTGAATGACCTAAACTCCATGAATATGTAGTTTTTAATGAGGGGGAATAGGAAAAGAAAGTAGTATATATTTTAAGGATAAAAGATGTCAAAACAATTTTAAGACAGTCAATAAACAGAATGAATTCTTCAATTATCTATAAGGAACTGACATGCTGCAGATCTGGATTCCTTCTAAATTTCTAACCTAGATTTTTTTTGGCCATTGGGGTAAAAGTACATATAACCAAATAGGCTAATACAATAAATCAAAAGTGAAACATAGTTTTCTTTGAATAGAAAACAAAAGCATACCATTCTTGAAGTTCAGGAGAAGGAATGAGACCTGCGGTACCATTTTTGGAGTTTTCCAGTTTACCTTGCCACCAATTGTGGTCATCCTTACTAATAATCTGGATAATATCACCAACTCTAAATCGAATACCAGCTTCCTTGCATGGGATGAGGTCATCCTTCGCTGGATCATATTCAAATTGTGCTCTTACATAGATCTACAAAATAGGATTTTGTAAGAAAAGGTGCCATAGCACATTCTTTTAATAACCACATAACATTTATAAACAAAAAACCCAAAAAGATGAAAGTAAAAATGATACATGAAAATGAAGAACAAAAAACATTTAAAACTAGAAATTAAGTGATGCTATTTTAGTATGATCAGGACCTGATTACCACTATTACATTATCTTTAATATCTAAAGGTTCTAAAACGTGCAAAAATATAAATTTTCTCAGTTAAATGATGCCTTTGCATTTTATAGACATTTAACCATTTAGGATTAAAGACAGTTTTCTTTTATTGAAAATTTGATTTAAGCATTCATTACCCTTAAGAAAGTCTTAAATTATAGGGAGAAGTGTTTTTAAATGATTTGAAAGAGTTTTAATGTTTAGCATTAAACCTGTCATTTTAAAGCCTAAATATATTTTTAATGATGCTAATATTAAAGAAGTTCATAATATTCTTTAGCAGTTCTCACTTTACCCTTATACACTGAAGTTCAACTTATTTAACATAGTAGCAGAAACTGTAGGCGAAAACAACATCAGAAATGGAAGTGTTTCCAAATGCTAAAGTTAAACATAAATACAATTCAAGGTATGGGTCCCTGTGTTTTTTTGCCTTTTTTGTGGATAGACAGTTTTCATAGTTATCTCTTTTTGATGTGCCAATGCAGATCCTGAAGCATCCCTCAGGCTATATAGCTCAAGAACTGAGTTTCTGATGCAGAGAGAAACCATGGAGGATAGTGTGATACTGTAGAAAATCAGACTGATGTAGAGTGCTAATCCTAATTTTGAATTCTGACTATTTTGAATTCTAACTTATTACTTGTGTTATCTTGGATAACAACAAGGACACCCTCCTTGGGCCTTGATTTCATTATCTGTAAAAAGGAAGTATTGCATTGTATTACTTTTAAGGTAATCATTATGCACTGAGTGGGTTTATCTAGTGAAAACTGTTAAATCAAAAAGACAATACATGAGCAGCATTTTAGAAACAAAAAAATGTATAAGGAATTTTTGTTTCTGTGCCTTCATTTTCTTGGTAAAGTTATTGGAGGGTAGTTTGCCACTTTTTTCCTCAGCTCATTTCATAGATAAGGAAACTGAGGCAAACAGGGATAAATGACTTGCTAAGGGTCACACAGCCAATAAATGTGGGTGGCTGGTTTTGAACTCAAAGAGATAAATCTGTCTGATTCTAGATCCACTGCTCTGTTCACAGTGGCACCTAGCTGCTCTAATCACTGTAATTTAAGCAGTTGGCATATGATGAAATACGCAATGACAACTTTTCCCTATGGATATTAAAATGCAAGTATTTCAAGTTTGGTGATAGGCTAATTAGAAAAGGAATTAATTAGAAAAATAAAATTTGGGATTCAAGTACTGTTAAAATTATTGTTTCAATATACTTTATTAAGGGAATTGTCTCAGAGTATCTTATGTCAGTTTTCAGTTTGTTTCATATAAGCTTTTTTATAAGTTACATTGCTTATTACTAAATTTCAAATAAAAATCTAACAAAGTTGTAATTTGAGTAATGACAACAAACTGTTAATGGTTAAGTCACTGTAAAACCAATCTATTTCCTAATTTTAAAAAGTTTGCTTCTTAGAAATTTAGCCTGTTAAAAGAGCCAAACTCTATGTCTGTATTTAAAACCTTGTGTTTTTTAAAATTTTGGCAATTAGAAAATAGTTTTCCTGGAGGTAAGCACCAGGAACTGGACTTAACTTTCAGGATTTTGGGTATCTATCATGACTAAAAAACTGTTAAAGAAGACAATTTTGAATTGTCATCCTGATGTCTCTAGCTTAGTACAGAAGCTGGGATATCTGCATCCTTAATTTTATTTCCTATTTCCAAAGGGCTTTTAAAACTTCCATTTAAATTAATTTAATCAATGAATGCTTTAATAATGTTTCCTGCTTAGTGTTTTTGACCTTATACATTGTTTGCCATTAGATTCAAACAAATTTAGTTTCATTTCCGTCTCAAAAGTCAATACACAAGGCTGAATTCCTAATCAGAAGTACCAAATGTCAGGTTGAAATTACAATAACGTGCAATATACAATGTACAATACATGTACATTAAAAACACATAAAGAATTAGTCATGTATAATGTGTTAAAATGAAATGATACCAGCTTTTAAAGCTTAAATGTTATAGACTAATGTACAAAAGATATGGGATGGAAAAGAATAAGAAGGGACTGGCTATTAGCAACTAAGTTTAGAAAAGTTTCTACAGAGGATGTCTATTCACCTGTCGTCCTTTTGGTTGGGTAGTTGATGGCAAGTCCTGTAGAATAAAGCCAACCCAGGTGAAAAATTTTCATTTTACTTTTCAAGAGCACAAGGCAATTTGTGTATTCTGTTAGTTATAAAATGGTAAAACATAAGCCAAATTTATATTTTAAATATGAAGTATTTTTCAGAAACACTTTTACTTAACGAAGAAATTAAAACCCAGGCCATTTAGCAGCAAGCTGAAGAAAGCAGTTAAATTTAAGCAGATAGAAAATGTGCTTTTAAGAAAAATTCAGCATCTTCAACACAAAAGCACCTGCAACTAAAATTCCACCTCCCCCTTTAGATTAAAAATTAAAAAATAAGAAATAAAAGAAAATATTATTGCTTTTTTCAACTCAGTAATGATAATCTGTTAGATTTTAAGAAAATTCAATACTTATATTTATTTTTACAACCTGAAAGATATTAAATATTAGATATGTCATAAATTATTGAAAATCCTATGTCTATTTTGAAAGTTTAAAAAAAGGTGAAAAAATTTTCATTATCTTCTATAATTCTTTTTTTTTTTCCACAATGCTTTAATATGAGTACCATGCAACTGGGATTATTTCTAAATTGTCATTTTACATATTATTTGAAATTTTTATATAGCTCTTAATATATATGAGGACACTTAAACTGCATTATTGGAGTCCTAAGTATTCAGAATTAGAAAAGTGGTAGCAACAACATATTATGTAAGGTAGGTGTTACCACCTAAAATTACTCTATATCTTAAAGTTTAAAAATAAAAATCATTCAAAATTTTATGATATTTTAAAAAAGCACTAAAATTTACAATATTGCTGTTCCCCAAGTTCACATGGAATATAAAGTACTTTGTGTTAAAGATGTGATGATAGCGTGGCTTATAGTGCAATCTGAAGCCATCTCCTTTTGCTTTTCATATCCAGGCAAGGCTCATAATTCACAAAAATTGTGCACGTACCACAGCAGCAGAGGGCACACCAATTCATAAACTTAGATAGCGGAAACTAAAACACATTGTGAATTATCTTTCAAAGCATAAAATATGAGAATATCCCAAATGTCTGCTCTGCAATGTACTTTAAAAAATTTGTTTAAAAAAAAACTGAAGAAAAAAGCCTTTGCTTAGGTTTCAGAAAAGTAATACTGGGGGGAAGGCTGGAAATATTTTTTGGAATGTCTACAACTGGGGTACATTTATAGCTTTTTGAATTTAGCTCATTAGAGAGTCTTTTTTTTTTTTTTTTTTTTTTTAAAGAAGAAAATGATGAAAAATATTTTCCAGAAAACCATGTTGGAGTTGTTGTGGCCCTTGTATATCAGCAGAAGGACAATATTCCCACTGAACACATATGACTAGAACAGTGAGCAGGTGAGCACCAACAAAACGTTCACACTTTTGCTGTGTGTAACTAGAGGTCTTACCGAAACAGAATTGTTGGTGCTGCTATGACCATTAGCTGGGGACTGTCTGGAGGTAGAGGGGGAATCTCTCTGAAATAAGATACAAGGTTCATTAACACAGCACTATCACAGGAGCACAGATATTTACATGAACAGTTACGGCGACAACTTGACAACCATTTTGGGGAAGTTTTATCTACAGCATTTCCATACAGACTTTCATAATTTCATAGAAACATGGACTGATATTACAAAAAAGGAAAATGACAAATCTTTTAAATATATGAAGACCTCATTCATTAACCCACTTGTTTTATTCTTCAATATTCTGTAACATTTGATTTCCTTAACAGATACCCAGGAAAGTGAAAGATTAAAATCCCAACAAGCACAATTGAAAAACAACCTCACTAAATGACTGTTGCGCTAAGTATCTTACCTATGACAAGCTAATACAATAAGAGAGACTTTGCATGAATATTTCTGAATTTTGAGATCCTTCAGTGTCAAAGATTGCTAACTCCTGAAAATATTCAAAACTTGCAAAATATTGATGATATTTAAATTGACTCAGAATCTCCTTCAAACATGACGCTAAATTTTATGAGTAAATAGGGTAAAGAGAAGTGGGAGCACTCTTTTTAAAATTTGTAAATTAATATCTCCAGGTCTATTAAAATGTTCACCCCTTGTTAAGTCCACAGAAATAAAATTCGCCTATGCCAATACTACTTTGTCCTTCTGATCACCCTTATAATCAAAGTTCACACTCAAAAATATTCTCAGGCTCTTTCCTGTTCATTTTACAGATATTGGTTTCTTTGAAAACCAAATGAAATAAATAGAAGAGAACAAGGCAAGTGGAGGAAAAATTCATTAAGTAAATTTGGTTTTGTTACCAGCTTTCTTTTATGCTTTTGGCAATGAAAAGTTAGTATACTTAATATTTGAGAATATTTCAAAGATAATTTGTCATTTTTTTTAAAAGGAGGGAGAAGTACCAAGCCTGCTGTAGAATTCCAAGATAGACATACACACTATAAAATTGTGTATGTGTATGTGTTTTTATGTGAGAATGGAGGTGGTGACAGGGGAGAGAAGCTGTGTACCAAAAGTAATGGGTCTTTAAGTAAGAAGCCTTTTTTCTTAGAGGTCCAGAATTTAAACTTATGATATCTATTGTTGCATCCCAGTGGCAGTGGATATAAAACCCTTAAACTTTGATCATGTTATGGTACCAACCAAAAGTATCTTTTCATTAATACATTAGCTTTTCTAGAATATTTAACGTTACTTATATTTTCCACCTTTTTCTGCCCACCCATACTGTTTTATTTTGAACACCAAGTTATATATAGAATCCTGGATCTGTTTTTAATCTTTTGAGATTACCCTTAATTGAAATTCCAAGAGCAGCCACCATGAGGAGCTCAAGATCTAATACGGCAGAACCTATACTAGATTTGCTATTAATCAATGTGTTTAATGGCTCACTAAAATCTACAGGAAAAAGATACACTCCATATACAATTCCTTCTAGATACCCTGGAGTAAAATATTAAATCCTTTGAATTTTTTTCTTTTGTAATTTATAGGATTTAATAGAAAAAAGAAATAACATATTATTCTCTGAAATTCCCAATTTTTAAAAGAACCTCTAATAAGTTGACCATTTAGAAATTAACTTAATGAATGCATACTTTATACCAATGTACATATATATTTATTTACAGACTTAAAAAAATCCCATTGTGAAGGAGTATTATTTAAATGAATGTGTACTATGGAAAGACTGGTACCATTTACATAATTTATATCAGTCTATCTTTCTTAATCTGTCTAAAAGGCAAGTTTTTCATTTTATCCAATAATTAGACTAAAACTCAATATCATATAAGAGAACTACTATAGCAAACTTAATTTTTAATAAGCATTATAAAAATAACTTTTAACAAATCCATAAAAGGTCTGCATATATCTATTTTCTTTTAGTAGTTTTAAGTCATCAATTTAGTATTATATATGCAAATTATTCAATCAGAATTAATCATCACAATTATTTGAGTAAATTTCCTGAAACAAAAAAAATCTCAAGTCAACTTGTACATTATGAAATCACTTGTCATATTCTTGGAAAGAAGAAATATTTATGAGATTAGTTAACAAGGAAGTGAAAAATTCTTCCTGGAAACATTACTGCAATGATCTTATTTCTTTCTCTAAGAACCTATCTTCTCTTCCTTAAGCGCTAAATCATTACAAAAGAAGTCTCTCCCTTCAGTTTAGATTTTGAGTTGCAAAGCATTAGTCAAGGTGCTGATGAAATTCATATGGAGCTTACACTGAGTAGTCGGGTGGGACCCACTTCTCTGTTCCGTTATCTTTGTTGTAAAATTGGTGTGCATGATCTAACAGCACAGGCAGAAACAATTTTCCAGAAAGCAATAACATTCAGCCATTGCAGGCAGTTAGTTACAGGACTGAGAAGAAATGGAAATGGTTCATTAGGTTCATTACCTCACAGGATGAAGACTGAGTGCGATAACTTGGCACAATCTTGAAGGTAATACTCCCCCGCATTTCCCTCTGGAAAATAAAGGGTGTTTTTTTCTTTATAAATAAATGTTGTAGGAAAACAACCATCCTAAGAAACTATTTAACATTTGTGAGGTAGTCATTGAAGACCTCCTCAGCACATATTATAATTGCATTCTATAAAAAAAAATGAAGTAGTGAAAAACTCTAGTTTACATTATATTCTATGAACATAAACACTAAGATTTTATGCACATTTAATGTGCAACAGCATATACATTGTATAATACTTTTATCTCACTTTTTGCTTATTCCTGACATTCCTAAAATAACGAATTAAATGAAGGAATAAAGTATAATAAGACTGGAAAGGGGCAGAGCTATAAAGGGCTTTAAATGCTAACTAGAGGATTGATCCAGGCAAAAATAGGGAGCTATTGGATTTTGTTGACTAGGAAATGACATGGTTGGACTTGTGTTTCAGGAAGATCACTTTGGCAGCTGGATGAATGGTCTACAATGTGGAGACTTAAGGCAGAGCCAACTAAAAAGCTACTATAATAGTTCAGATATGAGGTGAAAAGGTCTTCTACTGAACTGGTCTCTGTGTAACTCAGCAAGCAAGCCACAATTATAAATCTAGATGATCATAAAAGAGATGTTCTACAATGTTCATGGCAGGAGAATGGAGTATAGTAAATTTACAAGTACAATATACTGGCAAAATGATCTTTATATATCTGGTGAAACAAAGATGCAGAAGAATTATTGAAGACAAAAATGTTCAGCAAGAATATGTTTTTCTACATTTTCTTAGAGAAAGAACCATTTATCCTCTGATGGACGTGGCTCTCTTCAACAATGAGTGGATTCAAACTAGTTTCACTTGTTCAGTGATGAAGAGAGCCATCTATATCCAGAAAGGGAACTAAGTGTGATTCACAACGTAGCATTCTCACTTTCTCTGTTATTATTTGCTTGCATTTTGTTTTCTTTCTCAGTTTTTCTTCTTCCTTCTTGATCTGATTTTTCATGTGCAGTAAGATAACTGTATACATATATTGGACTTAACATATATTTAAACATATTTAACATGTACTAGACTACCTGCCAGCTCAGGGAAAGGGATGGAAGGAAGGAAAGGAAAATTTGGAACAAAATGTTTTGCAAGGGTCAATGTTGGAAAAATTACCCATGCATATGCTTTGTAAATAAAAAAAGAAACATCAAATATCTGTTGATTTTTTTCACATTAATAAAGCTACTAGACACACTTTTGTAGGTAAAAAGAAAACACCTGGTTTTGTAAAATTTGAAAATAATCTCTCCACCTCCCTGTCCCCAATCTTAGAAAGATAAAATATTTACTTACAAGCATTTTTTGCAGCTGTTCCACAGTTTGGTTTGCTACACTGATACCATTTATTTCTCGGATTTCATCACCTACATGAAGTGTACCTAAGGAATTAAAAAAAATAAATAATTATTTTGATAAAGACAAAATGGCATGCTTTTAGAATAAAAATTGATTTAAATCAAATCAAGGAAACAAAAACATTAAAATATCAAAGAAAAGTATTTTAGAAAGAGACTCAAATTTGGATATGAGAGAGAGGGTAAAAATAGCAACTAGTCAGTACTGGAGTCAAGGAGACACAAGTTAGATTTGGCCATCTGACATATTTCCTGTGTGACTTTGGGCCAATCACTAGTTAACTTGTGTTTTCTCAGACAACTAACTTTAAAACTATAGGTTGCAGAGTGTGTTGATTTGCATTGATAGAGGGAGTTTTCTCAATGGGAGTTATCTATGCCAATAAAATAAAACATTCAATTAAAAAAATTTAGTGTAGAAAATACTCAACTTAGGCAAGAAATATCTATTTATAGGTTTTTGAAAGTTAATTAATTTTGTCATTTAGCATTAAGTATCCTATTTAATCAAATAATCTGGTTATATGATATTGACATTAAAGAGGCATTACCTGTCTACTTTGCCTCATATCCTAAGATGGATCTTTTCATCTGATTTAGAGGTGAAACCTTCATATGTGTGTTGTGTCCACTGTTAGAAAATGAGACTGGCTTACTATTCCATTTGTATCTCTAGCACTTGGTTCAGTATTCTGTACATAGTAAATGCTTAATTTGGTAATTAATCCATGGAGCTCAAAAAACATCTTCTATGCTACCCTTTCCCTTATGATCTCATTTCTATCAGCAATACCCTCCCTTACCCCAAACTCCTATTTTCCTGGAACAACTTATTCTATCATTAATAAATTGTCCTATTTTTTTATTATGCCTTTCTCATTTTCCTGTGCTCATGGAAATCTTGCTTTCTTGCCTTATCTCTTGCCACTGTTTTCAGAACTGGTTACTTCTTATTTGTTAATATTCCCCATTAACACTATACCACCATTATAAGCTGTAAGATAAATCTTTGCTCCCAACTGTCACTTCAAAATTTTCATTCTATTACTATCATGCATCAACTTCTTTTGAGTGTCACTGTGTACTGTGTTCATCTCTCTATATCACACTGTTCACATTCTTGTTGCTATCACCTAGAGACTTCCATTGTCACTATGTCCAGATCCCTCCTTTCTCAAAGACATCAACTATGTGTTCTACTGTACTAGGCACTGGTTATGCAAAGAAAAGCAGAAGACTGTCCCAGTTCTTAAGGAACTCACAGTCTAACCTCAAACTGCAGGGAAAAAAAAAAGGCTTCACTGTAAGGTTCTTCTCCTCTACTCTATACAGCAAAACTTCTATCATCCTCTAAGTTCTGTAAGGTTCTCTGCTCCAGGCTCTGATGCTGCTCTGGGGTTCCTTCACCTTCATCTACAAAGACTCAGCGATAAATTATTAATTATTATTATTTTTAAAGTTTTCATGGAAAATGTTTGACCAACTCAGAATTTATTCTTTGTTGAGATCTTGTGTTTGCTTGGGATTATTTCCTGAACAGATATTATTATATCAAAATGTAGCACCTTTTCTGGGCTCCCATGTCTTTCACTGACTAACATATTCTCACCTATTCACTACCTATGCCACTCCTGGTTGCCATGATTCAAACCCGATTCTCTATCACTTTTTGATAACTCCCTAATTTCTAACCTTCTCAACTCATTCCACTCCTTACTCTCCCTATTATCACTTTCAGGATCTTCATCTATTGCCATCACTTGATAACCTTTCTTCCTTTGAAAAAACTCAATTAATATTTACCATTCAAACAAAATTCTGGTAGCTACTGTCTACCAAACTCCTATATATTTTCCTTCCTTTCTCAATGAATTCAATGTCTGGCTTACAGCAATTCTCTTTTCCCCAACTCCTATCTTCATACAAGGGGACTTCCAACATTCATACTGACATTCCCTTAAACACCCTAATCTCCTCAACACATTCGTTTCCCACGATCTACTCTTTCAGTTCACCTCAACTACAGAGGATAGTCATACTCTGGAGCTAGCTTTTATTTACAAAGTGTTCCACTTCCATATTCATGACCTCTGGAATTCCTTTATTTAACTACACTCTCTTGTCATTCTACTTTTCAATGTTACACATATTTCTTCATACTCAGCAATCTCCAATCCTTTATCTATTCCATAACCATTAGTACTGGAGAGCATTGGCTATATTCTTTTCTTTTCTTTATCTTGATTCCTTGGTGAACCAATTAAACCATACATTGTCCTTTTCTTTAGACTCTTTTGCTCCCATATCCTATTACTGATCTTGCCTTAAGCTTGGATTACTCCTACCATCTGCTGTCTTGGCTACAATTCATGTGCTGCTGAACAAAGCTAAAGAAATATTATGAAACTGGACCAACTAGATCCACTATAAATTTGTTATATAATCTTATTCTTATGCTTTCCTAATCAACACTATCCTACTCACCCCAGCATCATTTCCAAACTTTTTCATCTGTCCAAACCTCTCAAGATTCCCTCCCTTCTATTCTCTATCCTAGCTAAGAACTCTGCTTCACATTGAGATCAGTCACTAAGATCTCCCTCTTTTTTTCTTCTTTATCTAATATTCTCCTTCTTTATCTCTGTGCCTCACAAGAAGAGGTGGTGTTTATTGCAAAGGCAAATCCCTGTATACACAGAAATATTTTTATCCTTCTAGAATCTACATTTTCTGAGGACAGGGACTATTTTACATCTAACTAAATGCATGGACCACTGGAGATACTAAATAAATGCTTGTTGAGTGTTCAATCAACACTTCTGGTCTTAAAAAAAAGTGTTAGATCACTAGAGTACTGATTGATATGAGTCTACAGCAAAAACTAATATACTGCAATGAATGTCGCTTCTGAGGAAGAATCATTCTATGAAAAACATTTATTTTCACTTCTTACATGCCTTCCCTTCAGGGAACATAGGGCAGAAATATTAATGTTATATCCCTTAAAAAACACTAACAAAAATTTAGTCAACTAGTTCACTCAGTTTCCTACATAATATAAAAGAGAAATTAGCAGCCAGAATGAATGTAGAAAGGGACTAAAAGAAAGGCATTGGAAAGAATGATCTTGTACTTTGAGTTGAAAAGTTTTATGTCAGATTCAGAATCTTATAACTGCTTTATTTTAACTTAACTCATATCCAGATTTTCAAAAAGGAGTCTCTACTAACCTGAAAAAATAGAATTTCAAAATTTCCAGAGATTTGTCCTCAAAATCTCTGTAACAAGCTGAATATAAGTAAACCACTTCATGGTTGCTATTAAATACTAATACTAGAATAATAAGTTCTAGTAAGAATGGAGAGAAATGGATTTTTTTTATAAGCCTATCATAAAATGATGAATTGGATAAAAGAATGCCCACTATTTACTGATTTATTTATTTAAAACAACTGGCATATACAATATCACATATTTAAAAGGGAGATTTTTATAAAGGTATCTTAGAAAAAAGGGGACACAATCGGTCTCTTCTACATGTAAAGTATGACTGGAAATTTTCATAGAGCTAAAGTAAAGACGATATATTTCCTTCTCTCTAAAACCTTACAGGAAAATTAAATGGTTCCATATCCTCTTTCCCTGTATGGGTAGAAATAGGCAGAAGGAAAAATTTGGTTCTTTGTACTTTTTTCTATGAAGGCAGATAGTCGGTGCAGTGAATAGAGTGCTGGGTCTGGAGTCGAAGACACATCTTCCTGAGTTCAAATCGGACTTCAGATACTTGTTAGTTGTGTGACCCTTGGCATGTTACTTAACCCTATTTGCCTCAGTTTTTCATCTGTAAAAATGAGCTGGAAGAGGAAATGGCAAACTACCCTCTAATTGTTTCCTTATCTCCTTAAAAGCTTCATCATGAATTATTTCATATTGTTATTTTTGTATATGTTTGATTCCCCTATCCCCACTCCCCACCTCCATATTTAGAGATATATGAAGGCTCATAAGATCATAGACTTAAGATCTAGAAGAGACCTTGAGGTCATCTAATTTTACATTGCCCACCATTCCCCTCACCTCCCACAGCAGGTACTGTGTCTTATTAATCTTTGTATTTCTCACAAAGCCTACCAAAATGCCCTGTATGGAGCAGGTGCTTAAAGTTAAAATGACTGTTCTTACCACATTTTAGGCACTTCATAACTATATGCTGACTTCTGCATAAGCAAACATAGCAATGTGTGTTGTGTCAGATCTCTTGTATTATTGCCACTTTTAAATTATTGTATTGTTACTTACAAGATCCAACTCCAGCCAATCACTGTGGCATGGAGTGGACAATGGATTCTCAAAGGCTGCCTATAACTCATAGCACAGAAATGTCAGATAATAAAGAGTTGATACAATAAGGCATTTATTATTTGATACATTGGATCTTCAATTAACTATGACATAAGTGGAATGTTGAAGCAAAAATCAAGACAGATTATAATTAGAAAAAACTTATTATTTTTAAAATTAAAGTTAAAACATTAATTAGGACAAAAATTTACAAAAGAAACAAAACCATTCTGAAAGCAGATAATTTGATCTAATCTTTAAAAAACACATCTTTCATATAGTATGCATAGTTATAAATTAAATCAATACTTATATATCAAGATTACCTTGTCTATGAATCATTCCCCCATGCATAATTCTTGCTACAATGCAATGGTTTAACTCATTCATTTTCAAAGTGATTCCCTGTTGGAAAATAAAATACAGATAGAATAACTATTTGAATTAAAGTCTTACCTTTTGAAGATGACTTATTCCTTATAGAAAAGACACATTTACAAAATTGTTACTAGAAAATTCGATTAACTACTATATATGAATCTATATTAATATATTAATTAAATATCAAGTGCTAGTAAAATGGTTTAAGAATTAGTCTTAAAAATCATAACATATAAAAATAATCCTAAAAATATCTCCCTACCAGAAAATATTATTTGATAGTAATAATAATGATAATACAATATCACTTTTATGTAATGCCTTAAAGTCTATAAGGTGTTTCGTGCCAACAACCCTCTGAGACTTTCAGTCTAATAGTAAATAAAATAGGGCACTTTTATGATGACCTCTGAAGTGCCTTTTGGCAATAAAACTATATTTCTATGATGCAATTCTAATCAAAAAGCATTTACTGAACTATATGCAAGATGCTCTATGGTCCCATATATATAAAATTCAATGCATGGACTTATCTATTTTGTAGATGAGGAAACTGAAGTTAAAGAAATTTTAATCTAGATAAGTTGTCTTTAGTCTTTACAGTCAAGTCTTTAGAGAAAAATTAATCAAGTCACTTGATTAATGTCACAAAACAAGTGAGAGTGCTGGTATTCAAACTAGCTTTTCTGACTCAAAATGCAATATTCTTTCTAGGACACAAGAAAGAGAAAATAGGTTTTGTGAAAGTCAACAAAATAGAGTGATGCCAGATGGAGTAAAAAGTATAACTTCATAGTATAGGACTTTCAATTTTCTGTAGTTTTCCTTAGCTATGATCAGAAGATCATAAATTTCAAGCTGGAACAGGCCTTAGTTTTTAGGTCCAGCACTCTTCCTGTTACGGATGAGAAAACTGAGGTCCAAAGACACTGACTTTTCTAAGATCACACAGTAAAGTGATAGGGTCAGGACTCTAACTCAGCTTATCTTACTCCAAAGTCACTGTTCTTTCCACTGTGAAACACTACAAGAACTATTAAGATGTGACATTTGAGTTTAATTGTGATAATCCATAAAGAGAAGAGTATTCTTAATGGTCAGTAAGAGCAAAACATATAGCTTTATGTCACTGAAAACTTGAATTATACTTTAAAACAGAAGTTTCCAGATCTTAAACCAAGAGTAGCAAAATAAAAATTCATCCACTTAAATAAGGATAATTAATTTTACCTTTACCACATTCCTTCACCAGTTTCCCTGGTCTTTCAGCAGTTTATGCCTCAGTTGAAAATATGGCCAAACTCCCCTACTCAGGGTGAGAGGGAAGAATGGAAGAAGTGGGAAGCAGATTTTTCTTTTACATTCAGATTTAAAACTAAACCCAGAGATCAAGGAAATAGTTCCTACAATGATTCAGAATAACTGTCTCAAGAACTGCTAAAAAAGAAAAGTTAGAGGCATTCTTACTACTAATAGGAACAGCAGTATCAAGATGGGATTTAAACTTGATATAATAAGTGGTATCTAATACTTCCATGAAGAAACATTAGCTGCTACTACCAATGAATCTTGAATACATTGTGGCCAAAAGGAACATGAAGCTATTTCACAAATCTGGCTTATGGTAGAAGTCGGTAATCTTTGTATTCCCTATTTAGAACTTTCTGCAAAACACTGGATTTAAGAACCCAATGGGCAAACTGATAAAGGATGTGGCTTAGGTTGGCTATGAAAAATGCAGAAAATCAATTCAGGGTTTGTTAATTTTATCCAAGATGGAAAAACTCACAGCAAAGAAATGTCATCCCTATGAGGGTCAGCTTGGAAAATGCTGAAATAATATGAAAGAGTTCTATGGTTTGATAGTTCTATGGCTATGGTTTAAATGAAGCAAATTCTTTTTTTCTGCTTTTCTCATTAAAACTGAATTTATATTTTAAAAAGAAACAGGAAATAAAGGAAAAATCCCAAACATTAAAAAAGGTAAGAGTGATTAATGATTAAATTATATTATTATATTAACACAGAATTAAAAAGTACTGTATGCATCTTTTATAGTTTATATGTTATTAAAAACTCTTGGAAAAGTTATACTTGGATCAATTAACTCTTTTCAGACTCATAACTCAGATATATTTCTAACTTCTACAGTGCCAAAACTATGATTTAATCAACTGTGTGTATTGTTATCCTTAGAGAGTAGCAGATAACCCATAACAATAATAATATATAAACTTTCTAAATTAAATTAGACATTTGTTAAGTGCTTATTATTTATTTGCTAGGAGTTAGAATTAACAAGGAAAAAGCCTAAATACCCCTTGTGTTCAAAAGGCTTATATTCTATTGAGACGTACCATTCAAATACAAATAAATTACAGAGCATATACAGAGCATCCTAAGACTTCCTGAAGAATGTAGCACTTGAGCAGTCCCTGTAGGAATGGAAGGATTCTATAAGGTGGGAGGGAAAAAAGTGTCATACATTCCAAGCACAGGGGGTTCCTTATTCAAAGGCATGAATACAAGATGTGGAACATCTTGTATAGTAAATGACTAGCAAGCCACTTATTAGAATGAAGAGCGTGTGAAGTGGAAGATTAAAAAGGTATGCAGAACTTTCTCTCTGTGAAAACCAAAAGGTTTTGAACTATAACCTAGAGGCCTTGGGGCTTCACTGAAGAGGGGTAGCCTTGCATGCAGAAAAGCTGTGTTTGCAACCACTCTGCCTTAATCAGGTTGCTTATCTGAGAATCCGTTTCCTCAACTATAAAATGAGAGTGCAAGATTAGATGAACTTTAAGATTCCTTTCAAACCTGAATCTATGGCATTAGAAGGCTTGAATAGTGAAGTGATACAGCTGTGTTTTGGAAATGCTAATCTGACATCAATGTGGAAAGTAAGATGGAGAGAGGAGTTACTAAAGGCAGGCAGACCAATTAAAAGGCTATTGACTCTGATAGTCCAGGTGAAAGATGGTTAAAGGACCTGAACTACGATGGTAGATGTGTAACTAAAGAGAAAAGATGCATTTGAGGAGTGACAAGGATTGCCATTTGCTTAGACATGTGAGGTGAGTAAAGGGTCAAGGATAACCTGAAATTGTTAATGTTGCTGATTAGAAGGACAGTGATACCCTTGACAGAAATAAGAAAATCTTGAAAAGAAGTTTAGGAGGAAAGATGAATTTTGTTTTGGACATGTTAAATTTAAGATGCTTATGGGCCATACAATGTGATATTAATGGAACATCCAGGTAAAGATATTCAGTAGGCAATCAGTACTGTGGGATTAAGGTTTTGGAGAGAAATTAAGGCTAAAGATATAGTTCTAGGAGACATCTGAAAAGAGATAATTGATCTTAGGAGAGCTAACAAGATCACTGAGAATATAGAAGAAAAAAGAAATCTTAGAATGTATTACACTTAGTAGAATAATGACCTAGGCAAAGAAGGCTGAAAAAGTTCAGAACAGTAGGAGGAGAATCAAGAGACATCAGTATCTTGGAAGGTATTGTGACAGGGATAGCCAACAATGCGAAATAATTGCAAAGATAAAATAGAATGAGACTGGAAAAAAAGTATTGGATTTAGCTGTTAAGAGATCACTGATGACACTGTAGAGAGAAG
The DNA here is from genome assembly GCF_048593235.1 of Sminthopsis crassicaudata. Taxonomy (NCBI): domain Eukaryota; kingdom Metazoa; phylum Chordata; class Mammalia; order Dasyuromorphia; family Dasyuridae; genus Sminthopsis; species Sminthopsis crassicaudata. The sequence goes on along the minus strand of NC_133619.1, from coordinate 274,052,521 downwards.
TCTCATTCAAGTGTTTGGATCAAAAACCAGATTGCAAGGAAATGAGGAGGGAGAAATGATAATAATCTGAGGCAATGGTAAGTTCAAGTAAGGGATTTTAAGGATGGAAGAGACTGGAGTTTGTAGGTGGCTGGGAAGGAGCTTGTGATAAAGGGAGATTGAAGATAAGGTAAAGAGAAAAATTTTGAGGGAATAAACTCCTAAAGAAGGCAAAAGGAAACTGGATTATGAACACAAATGATCTGTCTAGCTTTGGCTAGAAGTCCCACCTCACCTCTTCATCACAGACTGAAACAAAGGTGAAGAGAACAGGGGATGATGTACCATTTTGTGGATTTTAATTTTTGTTGGAGTGTTCAATAGCATGTAAATAGTAACAAAGGAGGCAAATAATGACAAGGACAAAGGGGGGGAAGACTTCAAAGTGAGTGATAAAACAACAGTTGACACTGAAGACTGTGAAAGAAGACCAGAGTAAGCATGACCAACTGGGGAAAAGGGATGCACATAAAGATGAAGAACAGAAGGCTGAAGCAGAAATAAAGATCGAAGGATACAAGAGTGAAGAATTTCAGAATTCTGGATCTTGCAGGTAGAATAAGTGATCAAAGGCATGACTATTTCTGTGTGGTTATGGGAGGCTGATACACCACCAGCTCCGTCCCAACCACCTACAAACATCAACAAGTATCTCCCATGTTTAAAATCCCTCACTTGAGCTGACCATTGTCTCAAATTATTATCATACATTTTTCTCTCTTCTCATTTCCTTGCAATCTGGTTTTTGATCCAAGCATGATGTTGAAAGAAAATCAACATGTACATTAAGTTCCTAAATATGAGGACAGGAGGTAGAGTGGAGAGGAAGAGTTATGTCAATTACACATTTCTTCAAAAAAGAATGGAGATTGGTAGATGACTATGAAAAGGAGCTGGATTGGATAACAAATAGAATGAAGTTAATTACAAAGGCAGAAGTTACAATGGCAAAGGGACTGTTTAGAAATAGGAATAAGTAACTCTTCTAGTATACTTAGGAGACAGCAAAGAGTCTAGCAAATAAAAGGCATTTCCTATCACAAAATTACATTTAATATCACATCAATATTACTGTACAAAGTTTCTAAGTCCTCAAAATTCTTGGTTTACCTTTTGCTAAATTAGTCCAAAATATTTACTATGTGCCAGGCACTATGGTAAGCAAAGGAGATACAAAGAAAGGCATAAGATAGTTTTTACCTTCCTGGTACAAAGATTTTTTCTCTCTCTCCCAATTAACTGCCTATTTTGTTTGACTATACATATATGAGAAGAGTGTGTTTTTTTTTTTTTTTTTTTTTTAAAGTAGAGAGGTAGAGGAAAAAAAGGTTAGTTAACCTGGAGAAGAAAGGTGAAGGAACATTTTCATAAGTTGTAGAGTCCAGACAGGCTTTTTGGAGAGATTTTAAGGCATGGTTTAGCAAACAGAGTGTACTTTTTGGCTTTTATAGACACTGATTAACAAATTTTTATTTTCTTATTGTCTCTCCCCACCCCCATTATAAATCTCTATATACAAAGCATAAGAATTAGAAGTCAAATTGTTGATTAGGAAGAGAAAGCATTTCTTCTTTTCTGATTTATCCCATAGTATCTTCATTTTGAGATGATGAATTATGGTTGTTAGGGACAATTCTGGTCATCCATATGGGCTGACAAATCAGTTATGTTCTAGAAAGCATACCTTTTCTTTCTTTCTATTTTGTTTTTTTTGAGGGCATACAATGTTTTATTTTGTTTTTTCCCCCCTTACATACCATTGGTTCATCTGTGTTTTTCTGGAACTGTACCAACCGTACTCGAGTAACATTCTCCATGTCCATGTCACCATTGGCACTTTCTGGGGAATCTCCGTTTAAGTATGGAGAGGTGGGAGGAGGTGTAACCCTCAATGCCTCATCACTGTAAACTTCATGTGCCACTACGTCATGAGTTTGAAGTAAGGCCTGCATGAATTTACAAAGAAAATTACAATTATCATCAACTTCAACAAATATTTAAGTGCTTATTATGCATAGAACACATTATTAGAAGCTGGAGAACATACAAAGATTTTAAGGACATGGGATGCCCTAATATGACTCATTTTCTAGTAGTGGTATATTAACATACCTATAAGAGACTATAATATAAACATGAATTCATTCTTTCCATTTTCTGCACAGTTTTATTCCAAGATCAAAGCACATTACTAAGTAAAATTATATCTCCCTTTGGTCAGGCTAAAGCAAAATGCATTTTAATTAAAAAACAAAACAAAACATGAACACTATACTACCCCTTTTCAAAGTTGACGTTAAAAAACATGCCTTTCTTAAAATTTTCTTCTAGTAAGTTGATTTGAAAACTCAAAGGCTGTTATAAATATAATAGTAATTTATTCTGAAGAAAGAGCTATTTAGCCACATTAGAACTGTCTGTGGAAGGAAAGGATTGCCTAGATAAATGGTAAGCTCTCTATCTCTGGAACTGTTCAGGCCCTAGCCAGGTGACCAGGTGTTATAGATTTTACAGAGAAGACTCATTCTTTAAGAAGGAAGCTGGAAATAGCCAAACTAGAATGACAACTAGCTCTAAGGTTTTTCATTCCTATGAGTATTTTTTGTTCATATATATATATATATTGTTATGAACATTTAAAGAATATATATATTGTTATGAACATTTAAAGAATGTTCCAGTGCTGTGAATCTGAGATGAGAACATCTCAGAAATCCTTTTTAATGTCTCACTCTGACTTTGGGTTTTTGACAACTTTGCTCAATAGAGGAAAAGTTCTGGTCAATTTTACAAAATTGTAAAGGCTAAAACTGTGTAGTCCTTATAACAGAAAATGTTTGTATCAGAGAAACAGCCTAGCTCTAAAGAGAGAGAAATTTCTCACCAGAGGGTTGGTAAAGAGGTAATGTCTCTTTTGGCAAAACAATGCTAATTCATACAACAAAGGAAACTATAAGAATGGCCCTTTTGTTACCTGCTTCTGTATCAACAACATGGAGAAAAATAACAATATTTAATATACAAATATTAACTTAACTCTTGGTAATCTTAATGTGAGATTCTTGTCCAATGTCCAAGCTAAATAGGAACTAAGCAAGTAGTAGCTAAATGAAAATACAGCTCAATATTCTCATGGGAGAGACAAAGAAAAGTCATAGCAGAGCGGAAAGGAGGCACTGGTCTGGTTGAACTCCAAACAGCAATAAAAAATGTGAGTCTGACTATGTATTATCAGGCAAGGAACAACTATTAGTGAGTCATTTAGGAGTCCATCTTTAATGTGTACTCAGATCATGTATTAGAAAAAAAGATCATAATCTTTCCCCCCCCCCCCCTTGAGGCTGGGGTTGCCCAGGATCACACAGATAGGAAGTGTTAAGTGTCTGAGACCAGATTTGAACTCGGGTCCTCCTGAATTCAGGGCTGGTGCTCTATCCACACTGCACCACCTAGCTGCCCCCAAAAAGGTCATAATCAACACCAAATGAAAGGAAAGGCTACAAATGAGAAGATAACAAGGCACATACTAACAGATTCAAAAAACAAGCTGTTGACGATAGAAAACCAGAAATGAATGATAGCAAATACACTGACTCAGATTATTAACATGTCTTACAAAATCTCGCTAAAGTTTAGCCAACAAACATTTGTTTTCTGAATGTATCAAGCTTTAAATATGAAAGGGATTCCTCAATGAGAACCATAACAAGAGCTATCAATTTAGCAATCCAGATAGGAAGAAAGAAATGGATGAAGGATGCCCAATATTCATATTATGATAGGTAGTTGGGTTACTCATTGAATTAGTTCATAGATACACATATTCTTTCTCTTTCACTCTCCTACTAGTTCTCCTCGCACACAGTTTTATTGCAGATATGCACTGTACATGGACAAGGAAGGGAAACCAAAACTGAAAAGGAGGACTAGAACAGGTTGCATTGAATTTAGTAAATTTGTTGTTGAATTGTTGAGTCATATCCAACTCTTTGTGATCCCATTGGGGTTTTTCTTGGCAAAGATCCTGGAGTAATTTGCCATTTTCTTCTCCCCTGATTTTATAAATGAAGAAATTTAGGCAAACAGTGTCTTACTTATGGTCTCATAACTAGTACATGTCTGTTGTGAACTTGTAAATAACCCAAGGACTTTCAAGAATCTTAATCTAACCCCTGATACAAAAAAAGGGAACAAAAATTGAGGGTGAGCCAAAGGGTGATAACTGAGATATAAAGTGGTTGTAAGAAGGCAGAACATGAAATGATTAAACAAGAAGTGGAATAAAAATAATTGCTTAAGAAATGTATGACAGGAAAAGTAGGTGGACTAGTCATATAGCAAAAATGACCTACCACTAGGCTTATATCCCAAAGAAATTAAATAATGAAGAAAAAGATTACTATGCATAACTAATATATATATACATATATATGTGTATATATGTGTGTGTATATATATATATATATATATATATATATATATATATATATATATATGAACTTTTTTTTTGCAATAGCAAAGAACTAGAAATAAAGGCAGTACACATCAACTGGGGATTGGATGAACAAATTATGGCATGTAAATGTAGTAGAAATGATATAAGTAAGACTACTTGACAAAATGATGAAAAAAGAATGCTAAAAAGATTTGTATGAGGGATAGATTAAAAGTGAAATATAGCATCAGGATGACAATTTATACAGTAACAACAACACTGTAAGGAAAAACAACTTCTAAAGACTTCAAAACTTTGATCAATGATTACTCACCAAAATTCTAATGACAAAGCATGCTATCTAATTGCTGACAAAGAGATGATGAGCCAAAGAGGCAGAATAAGAAACATTTCTGAATGGGGATAATGTGTGCATTTGCTTTACTAGACTTGCTTATTTGCCTTTTTACTCTGTTTTTCTTTTTAAGAGGGCCACTGGAACTATTTTTAAAAAAGAGAACAGAAGGAATTTCAGAGGAAAACACAGACAAGTAGGATAGTTCTAAAAATAATATATTGAACTTATTATGTAATTTAAAAAGCAAATTGTATAAAACAGATTCATGGTTTCATCCACAATACTTTTGTTCTCTTTTTTATTTCTAGGGAAAAATACACGCAAACTTTTTTTTTTTTTTTTTGGCAGGGGGGTGGAAGGCCATAACAGATGGAAAGTCCAAGTGCTGAAGAATATCACAAGTAGGATATTTTCCCTATGTTCTTCATACAAAATTTGATTACATTTAAGCCACAAAGTCAGAAAATTCTGAGGCACAGCCTTCAATGTCTTAAACAGCATTATTTATTTACCTATGTTTTGTGATTTCCATTTGTATGGATGCTATTTTCATTCTCTTAGATGGACTGCAATGCTCCTCAGTGTGAAAAGATTAAGTTTTCATGAATTATTGTGGTTGAAAAATTCATAACCTGGCCACCAATCTTTTGGTGGTGAACCTCTCTGAACTTTGGTTGCCATCTGGATAATTATAGACAAATAATTATAGATCTTATTTTAAAATAATTTTCAATTTAGAATTACTTGGCTGTTTTATACAATATTTACTCTGATATACCTAACCTTTCTGGTCTTTGTATGTGTATGTGGCCAAAAATACACTTTTGTGAGATGGTTGGTCAGAGTTAGGAATATATTCTAATTATATAATTCTTTAAAGTCTGCAAGATGCTTTAAAATGTTTCATGAAAAAAAGTAGATATAACATTATTAAGATCAGTGATGGAAATCAGAATTTGAAAACCACTTGAAACTATCTAAATATTTATGTTTAGTACACTTAGAAAATAAAAATAACTTTATCATTTTCATTAAAATATTTTTTCCTTTTTTATAATCACACAGGAATGGGACCATTGGTTTGCGGAAATGTATTGCCAGAACAAAAGTACTTTCACTTCTCTGTCTATAGTAAGGATGTCAAATGTTTTCTCTCTCTTAGATGAGATAATTAATCTGATTACTGTTCTAAAAACTAAAAATAATTGCTTAGATTAAAATAAAGGGGAACTACTGGAATGTTAAAGTTAAAAGGGTCGCTAATAATCAGCAAATGAATTGAATCTTGTTATTGAACAAAATCTGTTTTAATAAAAATTTATCTTGTTTTTTCTGGGGAAATAAATGTCATTCTATCAGTTTAATTCTTGGATCTCTTAATTGTAATTAACAACTTAACCCCCCCCCCCCCCACAAATAAGCAAATGGTCCTTTAAAAGCAATTCTAAACATTTTTTTCTTAAGAGAAGTAATGTCACAGCAATATGATGAGTTTTAACAGAACAAACTGTGTTTTAGCCAGACTACCTGCTTTAGTAACTAAAAACTTAAGTATTCAAATTTTAAGCTATTACTTAATCTTGTCAAAATAAAATTATATGTAATTATAACAGACAATTTTAGATTAACACCACAATCATTACAATGAAACCCTAGGAGATTAAGTTAATATACAACAAAATAACTTCTCAAATGAATTATAATAAAAATGTCTCATAAATTCTTTGAAAAACTACTAAGAAAATAGAACTTTTAAAACAAGTTAGACGCAAGACATTAGTTACCCTATGTAGCTATTTTTTTTTTTTTTTTTTTTTTTTTTTTTGCTGAGACAATTGGGATTAAATAACTTGCCCAGAGTCACACAGCTAGGAAGTATTAAGTATCTGAGGCCAAATTTGAACTCGGGTCCTCCTGACTTCAGGACTGTTGCTCTATCTACTGTACCACCTAGCTGCCCCACTAGCTAAATTTTTTTTTTTTTTTTAACATTCTGTAAAATTGTAACATTCTGTTTTACCATATAAAGATATGCCCATGTGAAAAGCCAAAGAAGTTTAGTTCATGCTCATTTGTGAATTCGTTTTAGTAGGGTGAGTGAGTAGAGTGAGAGAAAAACCAAATAGTTGAAGAACTGGATTAAAATCATAGCTCTCTTGTTTAGTAGAGATTGACTTTGGTCAAATTTCTTATTTGACTTAATCTCTTTGGGCATATATTTCCTTACCCATCAAATGAGGGCATTAGATAAATTAAATCTAAGGTCTTACCCAACTTTATTATAGTACCATAAAATAATCTTACTATAAAATATTTTATTATATATAGAAATAACCACAGTCTTAATTTATCAGGTCAACATATACACACTTATTGTACAGCCAAGTTCTTTATTTGGTAAGATGCTGATTAAAATCATTTTTTATGAAGTTGATATTATTTTTGTTTAGTTATTATGGATGGCATGTCATTAAAACTTTTTCTGAAATGATGGTTTTAATTCTAAGAAAAATGTAACTGTAGAATTGTACTTACCATGAAATGAGGCTGTGTTAAAATACGCTTTAGCTCTTTTGCATCATTGTTTTCAGGGTAACATGAAATTTCTTCTAATACCTTTAGTAAAGGATATAGCATTAAGATTCTATAGTGTCACAAACATACTAAGAGATTTCAAAAATACATAAAGTTTTTCTTCTCCTGAGAAGGAAAAATATGACTCAAATCGTTTGGCAGATAAAATGATTTCTGAAAATTTCATCCTTTTATTTGTATTTTTTAACACTACTGAATATTTATATACATGGTAATATATTCTGGAAGTTTCTGTCCTCATCATATAAAACGTAATCTAAGAATTTAATGAAAAATAATGAGTATAATAAATAGAGAAGAATGTTGGGATAGTGGAGTTAGCACAATCATGAAAACAATATATCTAGTGTCAACAATAACGTATGGCGAAAACAACAATAAAAATTCAAACTAAATCCAAATTTGATCCTAAAGAAAAAATGGAGAAAATACCCTCCCTTTTTTTTTTTTTTTTTTTTTTTTTACAGAAATAGTGGGGAGAGGAATCTTATGAATATGGAACATTTCAAATAATTAATATTAGACTTTCAGTATTGGCTAATTTTGCAAAATGCTTTTTAAAAAAGTTTTTCATAAGGGACAGCTCTTTAAGATGAGAAAGGTACAATAGGAAAAGTATGGAATATAAAAACATTAAGCACTAATATGCTTGTTAATATCAATAGAATGTTTTAAAATACAATAAAAATACTGTTGCAGAAAAGAACAGCAATAAATATAAAACAAAACAAAATCTAAATCAAAGCAAAACTAATATGATTTGGAGACAGGGGACTGGTGAGGAGAACCAGTGATTACAGAAATCATTCAAAATTCATCCCATCCAAAGAGCTAATAAAAGTTAATGACTGTCTTCTTGAATATTAACAAATGTCAATTACTCTCCTCTCCTCTGCAACTTTCACATCACCACAAATTATTCAAAATAGAAACAATTCAAAGTAATATTCTATAAATGGGAGTTTTTTCTTTGCCTTTCACACATAAAGGCAAAAAATCATGATTACACACTGTTATAAAATATAATCAGAGAAAATATAGGTGTTCTTTGAGATACAAATATAATTTCAGCTAGTGCTGGCTATGTTGTTAACACATGGTTTTTCTGTTATAATTATTAAAACAAATCATAGGCAACAAATCACTTAACCTATTCCTGTTTTCCTATGGGTAAAATAAGTGGGTTGGGTGGGATGGTCTCTAAAATTACATCTTACAAGTTGTATCATTTAAAAAACAAGAGCAGGGTTCTACATTGGAAGAATCAGTACTCTTCATTACGAATAAGATTCTGGCTATCAAAGTCTTGCTTCACCACACTTTAATACAAAGAGATCAAGAAAAAATGATTATTGTTACTGTTTCATGATCACTTGATTATGTTCAGTGGGCTTTTTTTTGCAACTTTTACCAGTTGAACCAATTCTACTGCTGACATAACATATGATTTGTCAGTAATGTATCTGTTTAATAATCATAAATATTTAATTAATATTTATGTAGGTCTTCTTTTGAGTTTTATTATCTTCAAATAACCAATTAAGATTTTTCACAATAACTATATTTCTAATGGATGATATTTTAAGTATTTTAGAAATAAATGAGGAAAACTGTTAAACTGTTGACAGAGAAGATTTGAGAAGTTAAGTGGCTCAAGTTCATATAGCAAATTTGTAATAAAAGGAAACAATAATCCATTAGGAAGAGATAATGTTGGCATATTTTATATAAAAATACTCAGTAATCAAATTTTGGTGACTTTCAAATTTGAGTATAATTGTTTTAAGTTACCATTCTGATTGAAAATCAATCGAGTAAGTTAGAAAACCAAGTAATGCACAAACCAGAACTATAAACACACCAAAAACATATATGATGCTTTGAAAGATTATTACTTTCTTAATCATTACATTTATTTCCAAACAAAATAATTTCTCATTAAGAAAATGAAAAATGCTTGAATAATCTAATTATTAGTTTAGTTGCAAATTTGAGAGACACAAGCAAATTTTAACATGTTACCTCTTTGGCTCTCTGTACAGCATCACTGGGAGGATTCCTGATATGTGGTGAAGACTTTGTGTTAATTTTGTCATAAAGCTGAAAGCAAAGAAGAAAAGCCAACAATTACATTCAACTTTCACGTTTGATAAAACCCATAACCCTTCAGTTTTTTGCAATAGTATGAAAACATGCATTTTTTTGTTACAATTGAAAGTCTAATGACTAAAATTTAAATCATCAAACATTTATAGAAAAGCTTCTTAAACTGTCGTGACCCCACATGGGATCGTTTAACTGAGTGTAGGGATTGTGAAATTGTGATTTGTTATCAGTAAATGTTTGATTTGAACATCTATTTCATATAAGTATAACCTAGGATCACATAAAAATTTCTTAAGAGAAAAGGGGTAGCAAGTGGAAAAAGTTTAAAGAAGCCTGATTTATAGAAAGATCTTGAAAAAAAAAATGAAAACTTCAGCAAAAACACTCCTATTATTCTCATTCATTTTTAATGGACAAAATAAGATTTGTGTATAATCGTTTTTAATGCAAATATAATCATGTTTTTTGATTTTTTTGAATTTTGAAATTAAAATTTCATTGAATCACATCTTTTTTCTCTCATTTTCTCTTATTATTAGATATTACATATCTCTTTCTCTCTGAAAATGAAAATTGAATTAAATGAAGGGGGTATAGTATAGGCTAGAATAAATTTCCAAGAAATCTAAATTTCAGGAAATGAACAAAAGCAGCTCTTTTGAGGAAGGGATATTTTCACTAAAGGATTATGTCTTGTTTAGTAGGCTTGTTTACTAATGACATTGATGTCATCATATTTTAAGATGAAGTTAGTTATTAACATTTTCTTTTTTGACTTTTAATTCAAACAGAAGTCTCGATATATACCAAATAAAACAAAAAATAGCCAAAAGAAGTAAATGGTTTTTTTCCCTCCCCAGAGAGTCCATTTCTTGCTTCATAAATTTTTAGAAAGCAATCTACTTCAATATATCCGTTACAGAAAAGTCTTTGACAAGAGGCATAATGTAGTACAGAGATGTCAAATTTACAGGTGTCCTCTTGTAGCTGAACCAGGTTAAAATTTAATTAGAAAACATTCAATAAAGTAAATACAATATAATAAAACATAAATGTTAATAGGTAATGTTAATTTCTAAGTCAAAGCTGGAGTTTGACACCCCTAGTGTTAATGGAGAGAGCCGGCCATAAAACAAAGAAAACCTGGGTACAAATCCCATCTCTAATATAAATTGACTGCATATAACCCCATGCAGGTCACCTAATATGTTACTATCCTTACATTAAAAATTATTTTGAATAGTCAATTTATTAATGATTCCACCTATTGGCATTTTCTCTCTCTCTCTCTTTTTTTTGAGGCTGAGGTTAAGTGACTTGCCCAGGGTCACACAGCTAGGAAGTGTTAAGTGTCTGAGACCACATTTGAACTCAGGTCCTGCTGAATTCAGGACTGGTGCTCTATCCACTGCGCCACCAAGCTGCCCCGGCATTTTCTCTTGCTGTCCTCCATACCTGAAATGCTTTTCCTCATCCACTCCATCTGCTGATTTTCTTTGCTTCCTTTTAGTCCTAATTAAAATTTCACTTCCTATAGGAAACCTTCCTTAACTCCTCTAAATTCCAGTGCCTTTCCTCTGTTATTTCCCATTTATCCTGTATATAGCTTGATACATATAAACATGTGCATATATGTTTGCATGTTATTTTACTCCTTAGATTATAGGCTTCAAGAGTTACCTTTTACCTCTTTTGAATCCCCAGTACTTAGCACAGTACTCAGCCCATTTGCCATAACCCGGAAGGCTGCATAAATGTCCTCATCGAGCCGCATCTGGCCCATAGGGATGGTCTCTGAGATTCTGTTTCACATCTATGAGTCTTTTACACAATCTCTGATTGCCTGACAATCATTTATTTGAGACTGTCAACTGATTTTACACTGCACATTTTTGGATTTAGTAATTGATTCTAAAGTTTAAAAGTCATTTTTCTAGTTATATGATGGATTTCCACTGATTCTGATTGTCTTGTGACTTGGCTGAGCATATACACTGTATGTGACCAATACAGACTTCAACATGGATGCAATGATTGTGTATGCTAATGGGCTAGCTCAGCTTGTCCCTTATGAAATTGCTTTAGAAACACTGGTTTGAGAAACATTGCCATATAAGAAAAATGCCTAATTTAGGCTTATTGGAACAGATAGGACTGATTCAAAACTAACAAAGTACTACTGAATTTTGAACAGCTATACAGTATCCTAATAATCTATTTAATACATAAACTTAAACCTTTTAAGGTTTTACTAACATTCTTATGGTTTCAAAATGAGTTTGTTCAAATCTCTGCAGAATATAAACAGGCAGCTTTCAATTTAAAAACTTGGCTATATTCCAAAAGTTTATCTGTAAAATCTGCTGTTTGGAACCATAAATGTATTTTCCCATGGAAACAATGTTTTAAATAGTGCTAGGTTCTCAGAGTAGTGTACAAAAGTTGACTGAGATAAAAAAGAGGTGGGAAGAAAATATGTTTGAGTTATGTTTTTCTTTTAAACGTCAGAAAATATATTGGAAAACCTTCACAAACAGAAACAATTTTTTGACATGTGATACTAATTAAAACAAAATTAGGGGGAAACCCTTTTAATCTTGAATTTTAATACTTTGAAAGCAGATTTAATTTAAAAGGATGCAGAGGAACATGGAGATTTGTATGGCAAATTCTAAAGAGAATTTCTGAGCACTTTCAAAGGTTTCTGAACTGGATAGCAATGCTTTGTTTTGAAATTCTGTTCCAAAATTGAGTTCCAAAATGCTTTGAGTAACATTTCCATATCCCCTCCTCTCCATACACTCTCTTTTAAACACAGGTGAAAAAATCGTGGAAAGAAGAGAGGATAAGAAGTGGAATGGATATCTTTACTCAGAAGGCTTTGCATTTTTCTGTGTATTTGTGTTTCTTTGTCCTAGATTAGAAAGAAGTCAGGTTTTTAACTAACTGTGCTCTGTCCACCAAGTAATGGTATCAAAATTTTTCTAAAAGTCTTCAGGATTTCAACGAAGTACACACTGGAGACATAATTATACATTAAAGTCTAGAAGGAAATAGGATAGGAAACTGACTCAAAAAGGAAGTTTGTGGATGTGTAGGTTAGTGGTTCTCAGCCTTGGTCTTTACCCTTCTTCTTCTAGGAGAACAAGATACTATTTTTCACATGGAAGGCATGGGTAGGACTCTATGGGGCTCAATTTGATTCAATCAATAAGCATTTATTAAACAATGTTCTAAGTGTTGGGTATAGGGAAAAAAAAGAGAGAAACTCTGCCTTCAATGCATTTATGTTCTGCTGGGATTAGGAAAATCAGTCTGTTAGCCTATAAATGGAGAAATGTCAACCTAAGCGGAAAGGGAAGGAAATAATTCTTGGTATAGAGAGAAGTGAGTCCTTGTCTATAATTACAATTGTTGGGGCCATTTGTAAGTGTGTGCTAATCAGATACAGATAAAAGTTCCTGTTTGACAAAACATCTGATATATGCAATCCATTACAGACTGCTAATAACCGAACCCATGCCTCTTTCTCCTGACTGAAAGATCCCACATTGCTGTCCAAGGGAACTATCTGTGAGAACAACCTGGAGTTCTCAATATTACCCATTTAAAGAAAGAAGCTGTGAAAAGCAGAAACAGCTTAGGGGAGCAGATTTGGGAGACAAGGGTGGGGGTGGAGTCCCAGACAAGTCTAACCTCTTTTTTGTTGTGATCTCTCAGTTCAGAAATGTCTTCCCCACATAAGCAGAAAATTTCACTTTACTTTGTACACTAATCAAAAGTTTACCAATTAATTATGGACAGAGTACTAAGCCTGGAATCAGGAAGATCTGAGTTCAGATTCAGCCCCAGACATTTAGTTTCCTCAACTGTAAAGTGAGCTAGAGAGAACAAAATGGCAAACCACTTTAGTATCATTGCCAAGAAAACCCCAAATGGGGTTACAAATAATTGGACATGTCTGCAAATAATAAGCGTTATGACTTGCTCAATGTAACATAGTTAGTATGTGTTAGTCATGATTTGAATCCAGATCTTCCTGATTTTTTTCCATTTTTCCATCCTTCCTTTTATTATACATCCTTCAGCTTTCCCAACATGTGAAAAAATGTTGTTAGAATGTTTTGCTGGTTATTTTATTTATTCGTTTATTGGTTATTTTATTGATTCCAAGTGAAAACTGGAGAAGTAGTGCTACATATGTTTATACAAAGGGAGTTGAAATGTCTGTCATATTTACTCTGAAAAGTCCTGTTTCTTCATGATATGAGGCTGAAATTTGGGTGTGAGATTAGGGCTAGATATGTAGATGTGAGAACAAACTGCATAGAGATAATGGCTAAATTCATAGAAGCTGATGAAATCACAAGCAGAGAGCACGGAATAAAAAAATTAGAGGACTTAGCACCAAGACTTTGGGTTTTGCTAATGGAAGTGGAAGGAATTTCTGTTACTTCTTTCTCTCTTTCTTCTTATGTGTGTGTATCTATAGCAATATCTATATATCTCAAACATTCATAATCTTTGAATTGTATGATAGTAAATGTTTAGGATCATAGAATCCAATAACATATTTTAAAACTGTTTTACTTATTATATTAATACAAACATGAGGCACATAATGCAATGGAAAGAGCACAGGATTTGAATCCTCAGGACCTATGTTCAAATTTCTGGCTCTGCTTCTTACCACCTAAAACCTAGGGCAAGTCACTTAATTTGCCTAGGAATCCATTTCCTCATTTGTAAAAGGAGAAGGTTTGGATCAGAATACAATTAGAATAAAAGATCCCTTCCAACACCAAATTCAAGTAACTACAAGCAACAAAGTAATTTTATGAGAAAATTTTATTTAATTAAGAAGCATTTGAATACTTGTTGGAAATGCTAGAGCTGGAAGGAACCTGAAAATCATTTCAATTTAGTGGTTCTCAAAGTGTCCAAGATTCCTGGTGATTCCTAAGACCCTTTTTAAAGGGTTTGTGAGATTAAAAGTATTTTCATACTTCTCTAAGAAATGAAAATATTAAGATTATCAACTGATATCAATTGATGGATTACCTACATAAACAAAAGCTCATGGGGAAAGAAGGGTCATTTTAAAATCATTTTTTAAAACATAAAAGGGTCTTGAGACCAAAAAATTTGAAAATGATTGGCCTAGTCTAATCTTATGATTTTATAGAAGAAATTAAGATCTGAATTGAGGAAATGATAATTTAAGGAAATGAAATCCTGGGAAATTAATGCAAAAATAAAAGCAACAGCAACTTATCTTACTTCCAAGTCCCCAGATCAGGGCAACACACCAAGAAAGGCAAGAGGCTAAAAGACTGCATAACTTTCAGCAGCAGAACATAAAATAAATTTCACCTGCATCCTACTCAATGATACTCAAAAAGAAAGACAATAGAAACTTCTTAGGGCTGTGACCAAACACACAGACTTTAGTAACAACTACTAGGATGATTTTAGATAAAACAATCCAGTGAAGCGGGAACACTTTGAGAAAAATAATTTCTTTTCTCTGAGTTTCCTTTCTTGTAAAGAGTCTGATGGAAAACTCTTTGGGAAGGAGAAGGAGCAACGATTATGCCAAATTTCCAGCTAAATACAAAATTTGTTGGAGCAATATGTAAACCATAATGGGGAGAATTATTTTCAAATTTGTTTCTCTGGCCTTTAAAGTTTCCCATAAATAAATATCTAAATCTTTTTTGAGGACTAGCCAGGCAGTCCCTGATTCCCCCTTTACAAGGATTCTCTTTCTTGTCACTCTTCAATGTTTTCCTTTTTGTTTTCCCAACTGCCCTCTATTACTGAATCTGCTCTTTCTGATTCAGGGTCAACCTAGGATGGGATCTGTGATGGTAGGACTGGTAATGGCAAATATATGGGAGAAAACAGCCTTTTCCTTCCATTCTTGCTAATGAAAGCAAGTAATCTTTGTGCTACTGCTAAAGATTCACTGAACTCCAGAATAATGTTCCCATTCCAATTCCCATATGTACATAAATTAGACTATTTTCTAATTAGTCTATTTTCCATTCAATTGTAGGTAACTCATTTATGCCCAAACTAACTTGTCTTTCCTAACAGAGTTGCAATAGAATATAGGAAAGCATTTTCCTTTTTATATTTTTATTCTTAACAGTAAAAAAAAAAAAAAACAGGGAAAGCAGGGAGAAATAACAGGCAGAGGACTTGGTAAAAAGGAAAGTATGAAGAAAAATGCAAACAAACTTGAGGCCAGAGGAAGAAAAGAAATCATGAATCAGTTTGGGGGTCAAAAGAGATCTTATCGTTTGGGAGATTGTCACTGGATCTGCCCGTTCATGGTGAGGGAGTCCCAGGCTTTTTCCCTTGTACTTTGTTTGCAACTGAAGTTGGAACAATTGTAATAAAAAACTATCACATATACTACTCTGTATTACATTACATAAATGATGTTATGAATATACAGTGCCAGTCTACAGGATTTTTATCATCTGAGAAGAATAAGAATGATAAAATATTATGTTTTCTCTGAATAAATCTCTTACCCTTTAACTTGATGATTTGAGCTTTGGGGATAAGGAATGGTAAATTATCCTGTGGGGTAATTTAGTATTAACATATTTTCTCTTTCAGCAGTTTTCTTTTAGCATTTTACCTAACTTCAGCATTTATTTTAAACTGACAAAAGAGGGAAATGTGAACAGCTGCAAGTGGAACAGATTGTTTTAGACTGTCCCATGATCAACTTGCTCACTGCCAGTCTTTTTGGCAAAATCACAAATTTTACCATGTACTAAGTTCTGTGGATAGAATTAATCTAGCTATCCTAGGGCTTGCTTCCTCATAGTTTAAAAAATCACAAGCTAGGAGTTTAAGGTACTTATTTTTTCAAAATTATGGATTATCTGTTTAAAAAACCCCAAAGGGAATATGGCTGGTAATACTGATTTCTAGTTGGAGGTTATATTTTAAACTATGAAGGCAGTAATAGTCCCATTTTAGAAAAAGAAACTGAATAAGCTATTAATCAACTTTCTAAGAAAAAATCTCCAGGGCCAGATGGATTTACAAGTGAATT